>NW_026968461.1:0-92000 GCF_028390025.1 Pseudophryne corroboree | reverse complement strand
TATCCCAAAATGTATCACTAAGGTGACAGAAGTTGATTTCGGAGCATCATTTTTGAACAGGAGCTTCAACCGTTTTGTGGCATATGAGAAATTCCCTAAGCCCCGAACCTGTCGATTTTGGTCAAAAATGTAATTTTCAAAAGTGCCCCAATTTCTGCTTTAAACTTTAGATACTATCCCAAAATGTATCACTAAGGTGACAGAAGTTGATTTCGGAGCATCATTTTTGAACAGGAGCTTCAACCGTTTTGTGGCATATGAGAAATTCCCTAAGCCATGGACCTGTCGATTTTGGTCAAAAATGAAAATTTCAAAAGTGCCCCAATTTCTGCTTTAAACTTTAGGTACTATCCCAAAATGTATCACTGAGGTGACAGAAGTTGATTTCGGAGCATCATTTTTGAACAGGAGCTTCAACCGTTTTGTGGCATATGAGAAATTCCCTAAGCCCAGGACCTGTCGATTTTGGTCAAAAATAAAAATTTCAAAAGTGCCCCAATTTCTGCTTTAAACTTTAGGTACTATCCCAAAATGTATCACTAAGGTGACAGAAGTTGATTTCGGAGCATCATTTTTGAACAGGAGCTTCAACCGTTTTGTGGCATATGAGAAATTCCCTAAGCCCAGGACCTGTCGATTTTGGTCAAAAATGAAAATTTCAAAAGTGCCCCAATTTCTGCTTTAAACTTTAGGTACTATCCCAAAATGTATCACTGAGGTGACAGAAGTTGATTTCGGAGCATCATTTTTGAACAGGAGCTTCAACCGTTTTGTGGCATATGAGAAATTCCCTAAGCCCAGGACCTGTCGATTTTGGTCAAAAATAAAAATTTCAAAAGTGCCCCAATTTCTGCTTTAAACTTTAGGTACTATCCCAAAATGTATCACTAAGGTGACAGAAGTTGATTTCGGAGCATCATTTTTGAACAGGAGCTTCAACCGTTTTGTGGCATATGAGAAATTCCCTAAGCCCCGAACCTGTCGATTTTGGTCAAAAATGTAATTTTCAAAAGTGCCCCAATTTCTGCTTTAAACTTTAGGTACTATCCCAAAATGTATCACTAAGGTGACAGAAGTTGATTTCGGAGCATCATTTTTGAACAGGAGCTTCAACCGTTTTGTGGCATATGAGAAATTCCCTAAGCCATGGACCTGTCGATTTTGGTCAAAAATGAAAATTTCAAAAGTTCCCCAATTTCTGCTTTAAACTTTAGGTACTATCCCAAAATGTATCACTAAGGTGACAGAAGTTGATTTCGGAGCATCATTTTTGAACAGGAGCTTCAACCGTATTGTGGCATATGAGAAATTCCCTAAGCCCCGGACCTGTCGATTTTGGTCAAAAATGAAAATTTCAAAAGTGCCCCAATTTCTGCTTTAAACTTTAGGTACTATCCCAAAATGTATTACTAAGGTGACAGAAGTTGATTTCGGAGCATCATTTTTGAACATGAGCTTCAACCGTTTTGTGGCATATGAAAAATTCCCTAAGCCCAGGACCTGTCGATTTTGGTCAAAAATGAAAATTTCAAAAGTGCCCCAATTTCTGCTTTAAACTTTAGGTACTATCCCAAAATGTATCACTAAGGTGACAGAAGTTGATTTCGGAGCATCATTTTTAAACAGGAGCTTCAACCGTTTTGTGGCATATGAAAAATTCCCTAAGCCCAGGACCTGTCGATTTTGGTCAAAAATAAAAATTTCAAAAGTGCCCCAATTTCTGCTTTAAACTTTAGGTACTGTCCCAAAATGTATCACTGAGGTGACAGTAGTTGATTTCGGAGCATCATTTTTGAACAGGAGCTTCAACCGTTTTGTGGCATATGAGAAATTCCCTAAGCCCCGGACCGGTCGATTTTGGTCAAAAATGAAAATTTCAAAAGTGCCCCAATTTCTGCTTTAAACTTTAGGTACTATCCCAAAATGTATCACTGAGGTGACAGAAGTTGATTTCGGAGCATCATTTTTGAACAGGTGCTTCAACCGTTTTGTGGCATATGAGAAATTATCTAAGCCCCGAACCTGTCGATTTTGGTCAAAAATTTAAATTTCAAAAGTGCCCCAATTTCTGCTTTAAACTTTAGGTACTATCCCAAAATGTATCACTAAGGTGACAGAAGTTGATTTCGGAGCATCATTTTTGAACAGGAGCTTCAACCGTTTTGTGGCATATGAAAAATTCCCTAAGCCCAGGACCTGTCGATTTTGGTCAAAAATGAAAATTTCAAAAGTGCCCCAATTTCTGCTTTAAACTTTAGGTACTATCCCAAAATGTATCACTAAGGTGACAGAAGTTGATTTCGGAGCATCATTTTTGAACAGGAGCTTCAACCGTTTTGTGGCATATGAGAAATTCCCTAAGCCCCGGACCTGTCGATTTTGGTCAAAAATGAAAATTTCAAAAGTTCCCCAATTTCTGCTTTAAACTTTAGGTACTATCCCAAAATGTATCACTAAGGTGACAGAAGTTGATTTCGGAGCATCATTTTTGAACAGGAGCTTCAACCGTATTGTGGCATATGAGAAATTCCCTAAGCCCCGAACCTGTCGATTTTGGTCAAAAATGTAAATTTCAAAAGTGCCCCAATTTCTGCTTTAAACTTTAGGTACTATACCAAAATGTATCACTAAGGTGACAGAAGTTGATTTCGGAGCATCATTTTTTAACAGGAGCTTCAACCGTTTTGTGGCATATGAAAAATTCCCTAAGCCCAGGACCTGTCGATTTTGGTCAAAAATTAAAATTTCAAAAGTGCCCCAATTTCTTCTTTAAACTTTAGGTACTATCCCAAAATGTATCACTAAGGTGACAGAAGTTGATTTCGGAGCATCATTTTTGAACAGGAGCTTCAACCGTTTTGTGGCATATGAGAAATTCCCTAAGCCCCGGACCTGTCGATTTTGGTCAAAAATGAAAATTTCAAAAGTTCCCCAATTTCTGCTTTGAACTTTAGGTACTATCCCAAAATGTATCACTGAGGTGACAGAAGTTGATTTCGGAGCATCATTTTTGAACAGGTGCTTCAACCGTTTTGTGGCATATGAGAAATTCCCTAAGCCCCGAACCTGTCGATTTTGGTCAAAAATGTAAATTTCAAAAGTGCCCCAATTTCTGCTTTAAACTTTAGGTACTATCCCAAAATGTATCACTAAGGTGACAGAAGTTGATTTCGGAGCATCATTTTTGAACAGGAGCTTCAACCGTTTTGTGGCATATGAAAAATTCCCTAAGCCCAGGACCTGTCGATTTTGGTCAAAAATGAAAATTTCAAAAGTGCCCCAATTTCTGCTTTAAACTTTAGGTACTATCCCAAAATGTATCACTAAGGTGACAGAAGTTGATTTCGGAGCATCATTTTTGAACAGGAGCTTCAACCGTTTTGTGGCATATGAGAAATTCCCTAAGCCCCGAACCTGTCGATTTTGGTCAAAAATGTAATTTTCAAAAGTGCCCCAATTTCTGCTTTGAACTTTAGGTACTATCCCAAAATGTATCACTGAGGTGACAGAAGTTGATTTCGGAGCATCATTTTTGAACAGGTGCTTCAACCGTTTTGTGGCATATGAGAAATTCCCTAAGCCCCGAACCTGTCGATTTTGGTCAAAAATGTAAATTTCAAAAGTGCCCCAATTTCTGCTTTAAACTTTAGGTACTATCCCAAAATGTATCACTAAGGTGACAGAAGTTGATTTCGGAGCATCATTTTTGAACAGGAGCTTCAACCGTTTTGTGGCATATGAAAAATCCCCTAAGCCCAGGACCTGTCGATTTTGGTCAAAAATGAAAATTTCAAAAGTGCCCCAATTTCTGCTTTAAACTTTAGGTACTATCCCAAAATGTATCACTAAGGTGACAGAAGTTGATTTCGGAGCATCATTTTTGAATAGGAGCTTCAACCGTTTTGTGGCATATGAGAAATTCCCTAAGCCCCGGACCTGTCGATTTTGGTCAAAAATGAAAATTTCAAAAGTGCCCCAATTTCTGCTTTAAACTTTAGGTACTATCCCAAAATGTATCACTGAGGTGACAGAAGTTGATTTCGGAGCATCATTTTTGAACAGGTGCTTCAACCGTTTTGTGGCATATGAGAAATTCCCTAAGCCCCGAACCTGTTGATTTTGGTCAAAAATGTAAATTTCAAAAGTGCCCCAATTTCTGCTTTAAACTTTAGGTACTATCCCAAAATGTATCACTAAGGTGACAGAAGTTGATTTCGGAGCATCATTTTTGAACAGGAGCTTCAACCATTTTGTGGCATATGAAAAATTCCCTAAGCCCAGGACCTGTCGATTTTGGTCAAAAATGAAAATTTCAAAAGTGCCCCAATTTCTGCTTTAAACTTTAGGTACTATCCCAAAATGTATCACTAAGGTGACAGAAGTTGATTTCGGAGCATCATTTTTAAACAGGAGCTTCAACCGTTTTGTGGCATATGAAAAATTCCCTAAGCCCAGGACCTGTCGATTTTGGTCAAAAATAAAAATTTCAAAAGTGCCCCAATTTCTGCTTTAAACTTTAGGTACTGTCCCAAAATGTATCACTGAGGTGACAGAAGTTGATTTCGGAGCATCATTTTTGAACAGGAGCTTCAACCGTTTTGTGGCATATGAGAAATTCCCTAAGCCCCGGACCGGTCGATTTTGGTCAAAAATGAAAATTTCAAAAGTGCCCCAATTTCTGCTTTAAACTTTAGGTACTATCCCAAAATGTATCACTGAGGTGACAGAAGTTGATTTCGGAGCATCATTTTTGAACAGGCGCTTCAACCGTTTTGTGGCATATGAGAAATTCCCTAAGCCCCGAACCTGTCGATTTTGGTCAAAAATGTAAATTTCAAAAGTGCCCCAATTTCTGCTTTAAACTTTAGGTACTATCCCAAAATGTATCACTAAGGTGACAGAAGTTGATTTCGGAGCATCATTTTTGAACAGGAGCTTCAACCGTTTTGTGGCATATGAAAAATTCCCTAAGCCCAGGACCTGTCGATTTTGGTCAAAAATGAAAATTTCAAAAGTGCCCCAATTTCTGCTTTAAACTTTAGGTACTATCCCAAAATGTATCACTAAGGTGACAGAAGTTGATTTCGGAGCATCATTTTTGAACAGGAGCTTCAACCGTATTGTGGCATATGAGAAATTCCCTAAGCCCCGGACCTGCCGATTTTGGTCAAAAATAAAAATTTCAAAAGTGCCCCAATTTCTGCTTTAAACTTTAGGTACTATCCCAAAATGTATCACTAAGGTGACAGAAGTTGATTTCGGAGCATCATTTTTGAACAGGTGCTTCAACCGTTTTGTGGCATATGAGAAATTCCCTAAGCCCCGAACCTGTCGATTTTGGTCAAAAATTTAATTTTCAAAAGTGCCCCAATTTCTGCTTTGAACTTTAGGTACTATCCCAAAATGTATCACTGAGGTGACAGAAGTTGATTTCGGAGCATCATTTTTGAACAGGTGCTTCAACCGTTTTGTGGCATATGTGAAATTCCCTAAGCCCCGAACCTGTCGATTTTGGTCAAAAATGTAAATTTCAAAAGTGCCCCAATTTCTGCTTTAAACTTTAGGTACTATCCCAAAATGTATCACTAAGGTGACAGAAGTTGATTTCGGAGCATCATTTTTGAACAGGAGCTTCAACCGTATTGTGGCATATGAGAAATTCCCTAAGCCCCGGACCTGCCGATTTTGGTCAAAAATAAAAATTTAAAAAGTGCCCCAATTTCTGCTTTAAACTTTAGGTACTATCCCAAAATGTATCATTAAGGTGACAGAAGTTGATTTCGGAGCATCATTTTTGAACAGGTGCTTCAACCGTTTTGTGGCATATGAGAAATTCCCTAAGCCCCGAACATGTCGATTTTGGTCAAAAATTTAAATTTCAAAAGTGCCCCAATTTCTGCTTTAAACTTTAGGTACTATCCCAAAATGTATTACTAAGGTGACAGAAAATGATTTTGGAGCATCATTTTTGAACAGGAGCTTCAACCGTTTTGTGGCATATGAAAAATTCCCTAAGCCCCGAACCTGTCGATTTTAGTCCAAAATGTAAATTTCAAAAGTGCCCCAATTTCTGCTTTAAACTTTAGGTACTATCCCAAAATGTATCACTAAGGTGACAGAAGTTGATTTCGGAGCATCATTTTTGAACAGGAGCTTCAACCGTTTTGTGGCATATGAAAAATTCCCTAAGCCCAGGACCTGTCGATTTTGGTCAAAAATGAAAATTTCAAAAGTGCCCCAATTTCTGCTTTAAACTTTAGGTACTATCCCAAAATGTATCACTAAGGTGACAGAAGTTGATTTCGGAGCATCATTTTTGAACAGGAGCTTCAACCGTTTTGTGGCATATGAAAAATTCCCTAAGCCCAGGACCTGTCGATTTTGGTCAAAAATGAAAATTTCAAAAGTGCCCCAATTTCTGCTTTAAACTTTAGGTACTATCCCAAAATGTATCACTGAGGTGACAGAAGTTGATTTCGGAGCATCATTTTTGAACAGGTGCTTCAACCGTTTTGTGGCATATGAGAAATTCCCTAAGCCCCGAACCTGTCGATTTTGGTCAAAAATGTAAATTTCAAAAGTGCCCCAATTTCTGCTTTAAACTTTAGGTACTATCCCAAAATGTATCACTAAGGTGACAGAAGTTGATTTCGGAGCATCATTTTTGAACAGGAGCTTCAACCGTTTTGTGGCATATGAAAAATTCCCTAAGCCCAGGACCTGTCGATTTTGGTCAAAAATGAAAATTTCAAAAGTGCCCCAATTTCTGCTTTAAACTTTAGGTACTATCCCAAAATGTATCACTAAGGTGACAGAAGTTGATTTCGGAGCATCATTTTTGAACAGGAGCTTCAACCGTTTTGTGGCATATGAGAAATTCCCTAAGCCCCGGACCTGTCGATTTTGGTCAAAAATGAAAATTTCAAAAGTGCCCCAATTTCTGCTTTAAACTTTAGGTACTATCCCAAAATGTATCACTAAGGTGACAGAAGTTGATTTCGGAGCATCATTTTTGAACAGGAGCTTCAACCATTTTGTGGCATATGAAAAATTCCCTAAGCGCAGGACCTGTCGATTTTGGTCAAAAATGAAAATTTCAAAAGTGCCCCAATTTCTGCTTTAAACTTTAGGTACTATCCCAAAATGTATCACTAAGGTGACAGAAGTTGATTTCGGAGCATCATTTTTAAACAGGAGCTTCAACCGTTTTGTGGCATATGAAAAATTCCCTAAGCCCAGGACCTGTCGATTTTGGTCAAAAATAAAAATTTCAAAAGTGCCCCAATTTCTGCTTTAAACTTTAGGTACTGTCCCAAAATGTATCACTGAGGTGACAGAAGTTGATTTCGGAGCATCATTTTTGAACAGGAGCTTCAACCGTTTTGTGGCATATGAGAAATTCCCTAAGCCCCGGACCGGTCGATTTTGGTCAAAAATGAAAATTTCAAAAGTGCCCCAATTTCTGCTTTAAACTTTAGGTACTATCCCAAAATGTATCACTGAGGTGACAGAAGTTGATTTCGGAGCATCATTTTTGAACAGGTGCTTCAACCGTTTTGTGGCATATGAGAAATTCCCTAAGCCCCGAACCTGTCGATTTTGGTCAAAAATGTAAATTTCAAAAGTGCCCCAATTTCTGCTTTAAACTTTAGGTACTATCCCAAAATGTATCACTAAGGTGACAGAAGTTGATTTCGGAGCATCATTTTTGAACAGGAGCTTCAACCGTTTTGTGGCATATGAAAAATTCCCTAAGCCCAGGACCTGTCGATTTTGGTCAAAAATGAAAATTTCAAAAGTGCCCCAATTTCTGCTTTAAACTTTAGGTACTATCCCAAAATGTATCACTAAGGTGACAGAAGTTGATTTCGGAGCATCATTTTTGAACAGGAGCTTCAACCGTTTTGTGGCATATGAGAAATTCCCTAAGCCCCGGACCTGTCGATTTTGGTCAAAAATGAAAATTTCAAAAGTGCCCCAATTTCTGCTTTAAACTTTAGGTACTATCCCAAAATGTATCACTGAGGTGACAGAAGTTGATTTCGGAGCATCATTTTTGAACAGGTGCTTCAACCGTTTTGTGGCATATGAGAAATTCCCTAAGCCCCGAACCTGTCGATTTTGGTCAAAAATGTAAATTTCAAAAGTGCCCCAATTTCTGCTTTAAACTTTAGGTACTATCCCAAAATGTATCACTAAGGTGACAGAAGTTGATTTCGGAGCATCATTTTTGAACAGGAGCTTCAACCGTTTTGTGGCATATGAAAAATTCCCTAAGCCCAGGACCTGTCGATTTTGGTCAAAAATGAAAATTTCAAAAGTGCCCCAATTTCTGCTTTAAACTTTAGGTACTATCCCAAAATGTATCACTAAGGTGACAGAAGTTGATTTCGGAGCATCATTTTTGAACAGGAGCTTCAACCGTTTTGTGGCATATGAGAAATTCCCTAAGCCCCGGACCTGTCGATTTTGGTCAAAAATGAAAATTTCAAAAGTGCCCCAATTTCTGCTTTAAACTTTAGGTACTATCCCAAAATGTATCACTGAGGTGACAGAAGTTGATTTCGGAGCATCATTTTTGAACAGGTGCTTCAACCGTTTTGTGGCATATGAGAAATTCCCTAAGCCCCGAACCTGTTGATTTTGGTCAAAAATGTAAATTTCAAAAGTGCCCCAATTTCTGCTTTAAACTTTAGGTACTATCCCAAAATGTATCACTAAGGTGACAGAAGTTGATTTCGGAGCATCATTTTTGAACAGGAGCTTCAACCATTTTGTGGCATATGAAAAATTCCCTAAGCGCAGGACCTGTCGATTTTGGTCAAAAATGAAAATTTCAAAAGTGCCCCAATTTCTGCTTTAAACTTTAGGTACTATCCCAAAATGTATCACTAAGGTGACAGAAGTTGATTTCGGAGCATCATTTTTAAACAGGAGCTTCAACCGTTTTGTGGCATATGAAAAATTCCCTAAGCCCAGGACCTGTCGATTTTGGTCAAAAATAAAAATTTCAAAAGTGCCCCAATTTCTGCTTTAAACTTTAGGTACTGTCCCAAAATGTATCACTGAGGTGACAGAAGTTGATTTCGGAGCATCATTTTTGAACAGGAGCTTCAACCGTTTTGTGGCATATGAGAAATTCCCTAAGCCCCGGACCGGTCGATTTTGGTCAAAAATGAAAATTTCAAAAGTGCCCCAATTTCTGCTTTAAACTTTAGGTACTATCCCAAAATGTATCACTGAGGTGACAGAAGTTGATTTCGGAGCATCATTTTTGAACAGGTGCTTCAACCGTTTTGTGGCATATGAGAAATTCCCTAAGCCCCGAACCTGTCGATTTTGGTCAAAAATTTAAATTTCAAAAGTGCCCCAATTTCTGCTTTAAACTTTAGGTACTATCCCAAAATGTATCACTAAGGTGACAGAAGTTGATTTCGGAGCATCATTTTTGAACAGGTGCTTCAACCGTTTTGTGGCATATGAGAAATTCCCTAAGCCCCGAACCTGTCGATTTTGGTCAAAAATTTAAATTTCAAAAGTGCCCCAATTTCTGCTTTAAACTTTAGGTACTATCCCAAAATGTATCACTAAGGTGACAGAAGTTGATTTCGGAGCATCATTTTTGAACAGGAGCTTCAACCGTTTTGTGGCATATGAGAAATTCCCTAAGCCCCGGACCTGTCGATTTTGGTCAAAAATGAAAATTTCAAAAGTGCCCCAATTTCTGCTTTAAACTTTAGGTACTATCCCAAAATGTATCACTGAGGTGACAGAAGTTGATTTCGGAGCATCATTTTTGAACAGGTGCTTCAACCGTTTTGTGGCATATGAGAAATTCCCTAAGCCCCGAACCTGTCGATTTTGGTCAAAAATGTAAATTTCAAAAGTGCCCCAATTTCTGCTTTAAACTTTAGGTACTATCCCAAAATGTATCACTAAGGTGACAGAAGTTGATTTCGGAGCATCATTTTTGAACAGGAGCTTCAACCGTTTTGTGGCATATGAAAAATTCCCTAAGCCCAGGACCTGTCGATTTTGGTCAAAAATGAAAATTTCAAAAGTGCCCCAATTTCTGCTTTAAACTTTAGGTACTATCCCAAAATGTATCACTAAGGTGACAGAAGTTGATTTCGGAGCATCATTTTTGAACAGGAGCTTCAACCGTTTTGTGGCATATGAGAAATTCCCTAAGCCCCGGACCTGTCGATTTTGGTCAAAAATGAAAATTTCAAAAGTGCCCCAATTTCTGCTTTAAACTTTAGGTACTATCCCAAAATGTATCACTGAGGTGACAGAAGTTGATTTCGGAGCATCATTTTTGAACAGGTGCTTCAACCGTTTTGTGGCATATGAGAAATTCCCTAAGCCCCGAACCTGTTGATTTTGGTCAAAAATGTAAATTTCAAAAGTGCCCCAATTTCTGCTTTAAACTTTAGGTACTATCCCAAAATGTATCACTAAGGTGACAGAAGTTGATTTCGGAGCATCATTTTTGAACAGGAGCTTCAACCATTTTGTGGCATATGAAAAATTCCCTAAGCGCAGGACCTGTCGATTTTGGTCAAAAATGAAAATTTCAAAAGTGCCCCAATTTCTGCTTTAAACTTTAGGTACTATCCCAAAATGTATCACTAAGGTGACAGAAGTTGATTTCGGAGCATCATTTTTAAACAGGAGCTTCAACCGTTTTGTGGCATATGAAAAATTCCCTAAGCCCAGGACCTGTCGATTTTGGTCAAAAATAAAAATTTCAAAAGTGCCCCAATTTCTGCTTTAAACTTTAGGTACTGTCCCAAAATGTATCACTGAGGTGACAGAAGTTGATTTCGGAGCATCATTTTTGAACAGGAGCTTCAACCGTTTTGTGGCATATGAGAAATTCCCTAAGCCCCGGACCGGTCGATTTTGGTCAAAAATGAAAATTTCAAAAGTGCCCCAATTTCTGCTTTAAACTTTAGGTACTATCCCAAAATGTATCACTGAGGTGACAGAAGTTGATTTCGGAGCATCATTTTTGAACAGGTGCTTCAACCGTTTTGTGGCATATGAGAAATTCCCTAAGCCCCGAACCTGTCGATTTTGGTCAAAAATTTAAATTTCAAAAGTGCCCCAATTTCTGCTTTAAACTTTAGGTACTATCCCAAAATGTATCACTAAGGTGACAGAAGTTGATTTCGGAGCATCATTTTTGAACAGGTGCTTCAACCGTTTTGTGGCATATGAAAAATTCCCTAAGCCCAGGACCTGTCGATTTTGGTCAAAAATTAAAATTTCAAAAGTGCCCCAATTTCTTCTTTAAACTTTAGGTACTATCCCAAAATGTATCACTAAGGTGACAGAAGTTGATTTCGGAGCATCATTTTTGAACAGGAGCTTCAACCGTTTTGTGGCATATGAGAAATTCCCTAAGCCCCGGACCTGTCGATTTTGGTCAAAAATGAAAATTTCAAAAGTTCCCCAATTTCTGCTTTGAACTTTAGGTACTATCCCAAAATGTATCACTGAGGTGACAGAAGTTGATTTCGGAGCATCATTTTTGAACAGGTGCTTCAACCGTTTTGTGGCATATGAGAAATTCCCTAAGCCCCGAACCTGTCGATTTTGGTCAAAAATGTAAATTTCAAAAGTGCCCCAATTTCTGCTTTAAACTTTAGGTACTATCCCAAAATGTATCACTAAGGTGACAGAAGTTGATTTCGGAGCATCATTTTTGAACAGGAGCTTCAACCGTTTTGTGGCATATGAAAAATTCCCTAAGCCCAGGACCTGTCGATTTTGGTCAAAAATGAAAATTTCAAAAGTGCCCCAATTTCTGCTTTAAACTTTAGGTACTATCCCAAAATGTATCACTAAGGTGACAGAAGTTGATTTCGGAGCATCATTTTTGAACAGGAGCTTCAACCGTTTTGTGGCATATGAGAAATTCCCTAAGCCCAGGACCTGTCGATTTTGGTCAAAAATAAAAATTTCAAAAGTGCCCCAATTTCTGCTTTAAACTTTAGGTACTATCCCAAAATGTATCACTAAGGTGACAGAAGTTGATTTCGGAGCATCATTTTTGAACAGGAGCTTCAACCGTTTTGTGGCATATGAGAAATTCCCTAAGCCCCGGACCTGTCGATTTTGGTCAAAAATGAAAATTTCAAAAGTGCCCCAATTTCTGCTTTAAACTTTAGGTACTATCCCAAAATGTATCACTGAGGTGACAGAAGTTGATTTCGGAGCATCATTTTTGAACAGGTGCTTCAACCGTTTTGTGGCATATGAGAAATTCCCTAAGCCCCGAACCTGTCGATTTTGGTCAAAAATGTAAATTTCAAAAGTGCCCCAATTTCTGCTTTAAACTTTAGGTACTATTCCAAAATGTATCACTAAGGTGACAGAAGTTGATTTCGGAGCATCATTTTTGAACAGGAGCTTCAACCGTTTTGTGGCATATGAAAAATTCCCTAAGCCCAGGACCTGTCGATTTTGGTCAAAAATGAAAATTTCAAAAGTGCCCCAATTTCTGCTTTAAACTTTAGGTACTATCCCAAAATGTATCACTAAGGTGACAGAAGTTGATTTCGGAGCATCATTTTTGAACAGGAGCTTCAACCGTTTTGTGGCATATGAGAAATTCCCTAAGCCCCGGACCTGTCGATTTTGGTCAAAAATGAAAATTTCAAAAGTGCCCCAATTTCTGCTTTAAACTTTAGGTACTATCCCAAAATGTATCACTGAGGTGACAGAAGTTGATTTCGGAGCATCATTTTTGAACAGGTGCTTCAACCGTTTTGTGGCATATGAGAAATTCCCAAAGCCCCGAACCTGTTGATTTTGGTCAAAAATGTAAATTTCAAAAGTGCCCCAATTTCTGCTTTAAACTTTAGGTACTATCCCAAAATGTATCACTAAGGTGACAGAAGTTGATTTCGGAGCATCATTTTTGAACAGGAGCTTCAACCATTTTGTGGCATATGAAAAATTCCCTAAGCGCAGGACCTGTCGATTTTGGTCAAAAATGAAAATTTCAAAAGTGCCCCAATTTCTGCTTTAAACTTTAGGTACTATCCCAAAATGTATCACTAAAGTGACAGAAGTTGATTTCGGAGCATCATTTTTAAACAGGAGCTTCAACCGTTTTGTGGCATATGAAAAATTCCCTAAGCCCAGGACCTGTCGATTTTGGTCAAAAATAAAAATTTCAAAAGTGCCCCAATTTCTGCTTTAAACTTTAGGTACTGTCCCAAAATGTATCACTGAGGTGACAGAAGTTGATTTCGGAGCATCATTTTTGAACAGGAGCTTCAACCGTTTTGTGGCATATGAGAAATTCCCTAAGCCCCGGACCGGTCGATTTTGGTCAAAAATGAAAATTTCAAAAGTGCCCCAATTTCTGCTTTAAACTTTAGGTACTATCCCAAAATGTATCACTGAGGTGACAGAAGTTGATTTCGGAGCATCATTTTTGAACAGGTGCTTCAACCGTTTTGTGGCATATGAGAAATTCCCTAAGCCCCGAACCTGTCGATTTTGGTCAAAAATTTAAATTTCAAAAGTGCCCCAATTTCTGCTTTAAACTTTAGGTACTATCCCAAAATGTATCACTAAGGTGACAGAAGTTGATTTCGGAGCATCATTTTTGAACAGGTGCTTCAACCGTTTTGTGGCATATGAAAAATTCCCTAAGCCCAGGACCTGTTGATTTTGGTCAAAAATTAAAATTTCAAAAGTGCCCCAATTTCTTCTTTAAACTTTAGGTACTATCCCAAAATGTATCACTAAGGTGACAGAAGTTGATTTCGGAGCATCATTTTTGAACAGGAGCTTCAACCGTTTTGTGGCATATGAGAAATTCCCTAAGCCCCGGACCTGTCGATTTTGGTCAAAAATGAAAATTTCAAAAGTTCCCCAATTTCTGCTTTGAACTTTAGGTACTATCCCAAAATGTATCACTGAGGTGACAGAAGTTGATTTCGGAGCATCATTTTTGAACAGGTGCTTCAACCGTTTTGTGGCATATGAGAAATTCCCTAAGCCCCGAACCTGTCGATTTTGGTCAAAAATGTAAATTTCAAAAGTGCCCCAATTTCTGCTTTAAACTTTAGGTACTATCCCAAAATGTATCACTAAGGTGACAGAAGTTGATTTCGGAGCATCATTTTTGAACAGGAGCTTCAACCGTTTTGTGGCATATGAAAAATTCCCTAAGCCCAGGACCTGTCGATTTTGGTCAAAAATGAAAATTTCAAAAGTGCCCCAATTTCTGCTTTAAACTTTAGGTACTATCCCAAAATGTATCACTAAGGTGACAGAAGTTGATTTCGGAGCATCATTTTTGAACAGGAGCTTCAACCGTTTTGTGGCATATGAGAAATTCCCTAAGCCCCGGACCTGTCGATTTTGGTCAAAAATAAAAATTTCAAAAGTGCCCCAATTTCTGCTTTAAACTTTAGGTACTATCCCAAAATGTATCACTAAGGTGACAGAAGTTGATTTCGGAGCATCATTTTTGAACAGGAGCTTCAACCGTTTTGTGGCATATGAGAAATTCCCTAAGCCCCGAACCTGTCGATTTTGATCAAAAATGTAATTTTCAAAAGTGCCCCAATTTCTGCTTTGAACTTTAGGTACTATCCCAAAATGTATCACTGAGGTGACAGAAGTTGATTTCGGAGCATCATTTTTGAACAGGTGCTTCAACCGTTTTGTGGCATATGAGAAATTCCCTAAGCCCCGAACCTGTCGATTTTGGTCAAAAATGTAAATTTCAAAAGTGCCCCAATTTCTGCTTTAAACTTTAGGTACTATCCCAAAATGTATCACTAAGGTGACAGAAGTTGATTTCGGAGCATCATTTTTGAACAGGAGCTTCAACCGTTTTGTGGCATATGAAAAATCCCCTAAGCCCAGGACCTGTCGATTTTGGTCAAAAATGAAAATTTCAAAAGTGCCCCAATTTCTGCTTTAAACTTTAGGTACTATCCCAAAATGTATCACTAAGGTGACAGAAGTTGATTTCGGAGCATCATTTTTGAACAGGAGCTTCAACCGTTTTGTGGCATATGAGAAATTCCCTAAGCCCCGGACCTGTCGATTTTGGTCAAAAATGAAAATTTCAAAAGTGCCCCAATTTCTGCTTTAAACTTTAGGTACTATCCCAAAATGTATCACTGAGGTGACAGAAGTTGATTTCGGAGCATCATTTTTGAACAGGTGCTTCAACCGTTTTGTGGCATATGAGAAATTCCCTAAGCCCCGAACCTGTTGATTTTGGTCAAAAATGTAAATTTCAAAAGTGCCCCAATTTCTGCTTTAAACTTTAGGTACTATCCCAAAATGTATCACTAAGGTGACAGAAGTTGATTTCGGAGCATCATTTTTGAACAGGAGCTTCAACCATTTTGTGGCATATGAAAAATTCCCTAAGCCCAGGACCTGTCGATTTTGGTCAAAAATGAAAATTTCAAAAGTGCCCCAATTTCTGCTTTAAACTTTAGGTACTATCCCAAAATGTATCACTAAGGTGACAGAAGTTGATTTCGGAGCATCATTTTTAAACAGGAGCTTCAACCGTTTTGTGGCATATGAAAAATTCCCTAAGCCCAGGACCTGTCGATTTTGGTCAAAAATAAAAATTTCAAAAGTGCCCCAATTTCTGCTTTAAACTTTAGGTACTGTCCCAAAATGTATCACTGAGGTGACAGAAGTTGATTTCGGAGCATCATTTTTGAACAGGAGCTTCAACCGTTTTGTGGCATATGAGAAATTCCCTAAGCCCTGGACCGGTCGATTTTGGTCAAAAATGAAAATTTCAAAAGTGCCCCAATTTCTGCTTTAAACTTTAGGTACTATCCCAAAATGTATCACTGAGGTGACAGAAGTTGATTTCGGAGCATCATTTTTGAACAGGTGCTTCAACCGTTTTGTGGCATATGAGAAATTCCCTAAGCCCCGAACCTGTCGATTTTGGTCAAAAATGTAAATTTCAAAAGTGCCCCAATTTCTGCTTTAAACTTTAGGTACTATCCCAAAATGTATCACTAAGGTGACAGAAGTTGATTTCGGAGCATCATTTTTGAACAGGAGCTTCAACCGTTTTGTGGCATATGAAAAATTCCCTAAGCCCAGGACCTGTCGATTTTGGTCAAAAATGAAAATTTCAAAAGTGCCCCAATTTCTGCTTTAAACTTTAGGTACTATCCCAAAATGTATCACTAAGGTGACAGAAGTTGATTTCGGAGCATCATTTTTGAACAGGAGCTTCAACCGTATTGTGGCATATGAGAAATTCCCTAAGCCCCGGACCTGCCGATTTTGGTCAAAAATAAAAATTTCAAAAGTGCCCCAATTTCTGCTTTAAACTTTAGGTACTATCCCAAAATGTATCACTAAGGTGACAGAAGTTGATTTCGGAGCATCATTTTTGAACAGGTGCTTCAACCGTTTTGTGGCATATGAGAAATTCCCTAAGCCCCGAACCTGTCGATTTTGGTCAAAAATTTAATTTTCAAAAGTGCCCCAATTTCTGCTTTGAACTTTAGGTACTATCCCAAAATGTATCACTGAGGTGACAGAAGTTGATTTCGGAGCATCATTTTTGAACAGGCGCTTCAACCGTTTTGTGGCATATGAGAAATTCCCTAAGCCCCGAACCTGTCGATTTTGGTCAAAAATGTAAATTTCAAAAGTGCCCCAATTTCTGCTTTAAACTTTAGGTACTATCCCAAAATGTATCACTAAGGTGACAGAAGTTGATTTCGGAGCATCATTTTTGAACAGGAGCTTCAACCGTTTTGTGGCATATGAAAAATTCCCTAAGCCCAGGACCTGTCGATTTTGGTCAAAAATGAAAATTTCAAAAGTGCCCCAATTTCTGCTTTAAACTTTAGGTACTATCCCAAAATGTATCACTAAGGTGACAGAAGTTGATTTCGGAGCATCATTTTTGAACAGGAGCTTCAACCGTATTGTGGCATATGAGAAATTCCCTAAGCCCCGGACCTGCCGATTTTGGTCAAAAATAAAAATTTCAAAAGTGCCCCAATTTCTGCTTTAAACTTTAGGTACTATCCCAAAATGTATCACTAAGGTGACAGAAGTTGATTTCGGAGCATCATTTTTGAACAGGTGCTTCAACCGTTTTGTGGCATATGAGAAATTCCCTAAGCCCCGAACCTGTCGATTTTGGTCAAAAATTTAATTTTCAAAAGTGCCCCAATTTCTGCTTTGAACTTTAGGTACTATCCCAAAATGTATCACTGAGGTGACAGAAGTTGATTTCGGAGCATCATTTTTGAACAGGTGCTTCAACCGTTTTGTGGCATATGTGAAATTCCCTAAGCCCCGAACCTGTCGATTTTGGTCAAAAATGTAAATTTCAAAAGTGCCCCAATTTCTGCTTTAAACTTTAGGTACTATCCCAAAATGTATCACTAAGGTGACAGAAGTTGATTTCGGAGCATCATTTTTGAACAGGAGCTTCAACCGTATTGTGGCATATGAGAAATTCCCTAAGCCCCGGACCTGCCGATTTTGGTCAAAAATAAAAATTTAAAAAGTGCCCCAATTTCTGCTTTAAACTTTAGGTACTATCCCAAAATGTATCATTAAGGTGACAGAAGTTGATTTCGGAGCATCATTTTTGAACAGGTGCTTCAACCGTTTTGTGGCATATGAGAAATTCCCTAAGCCCCGAACATGTCGATTTTGGTCAAAAATTTAAATTTCAAAAGTGCCCCAATTTCTGCTTTAAACTTTAGGTACTATCCCAAAATGTATTACTAAGGTGACAGAAAATGATTTTGGAGCATCATTTTTGAACAGGAGCTTCAACCGTTTTGTGGCATATGAAAAATTCCCTAAGCCCCGAACCTGTCGATTTTAGTCCAAAATGTAAATTTCAAAAGTGCCCCAATTTCTGCTTTAAACTTTAGGTACTATCCCAAAATGTATCACTAAGGTGACAGAAGTTGATTTCGGAGCATCATTTTTGAACAGGAGCTTCAACCGTTTTGTGGCATATGAAAAATTCCCTAAGCCCAGGACCTGTCGATTTTGGTCAAAAATGAAAATTTCAAAAGTGCCCCAATTTCTGCTTTAAACTTTAGGTACTATCCCAAAATGTATCACTAAGGTGACAGAAGTTGATTTCGGAGCATCATTTTTGAACAGGAGCTTCAACCGTTTTGTGGCATATGAAAAATTCCCTAAGCCCAGGACCTGTCGATTTTGGTCAAAAATGAAAATTTCAAAAGTGCCCCAATTTCTGCTTTAAACTTTAGGTACTATCCCAAAATGTATCACTGAGGTGACAGAAGTTGATTTCGGAGCATCATTTTTGAACAGGTGCTTCAACCGTTTTGTGGCATATGAGAAATTCCCTAAGCCCCGAACCTGTCGATTTTGGTCAAAAATGTAAATTTCAAAAGTGCCCCAATTTCTGCTTTAAACTTTAGGTACTATCCCAAAATGTATCACTAAGGTGACAGAAGTTGATTTCGGAGCATCATTTTTGAACAGGAGCTTCAACCGTTTTGTGGCATATGAAAAATTCCCTAAGCCCAGGACCTGTCGATTTTGGTCAAAAATGAAAATTTCAAAAGTGCCCCAATTTCTGCTTTAAACTTTAGGTACTATCCCAAAATGTATCACTAAGGTGACAGAAGTTGATTTCGGAGCATCATTTTTGAACAGGAGCTTCAACCGTTTTGTGGCATATGAGAAATTCCCTAAGCCCCGGACCTGTCGATTTTGGTCAAAAATGAAAATTTCAAAAGTGCCCCAATTTCTGCTTTAAACTTTAGGTACTATCCCAAA
The DNA here is from genome assembly GCF_028390025.1 of Pseudophryne corroboree. Taxonomy (NCBI): domain Eukaryota; kingdom Metazoa; phylum Chordata; class Amphibia; order Anura; family Myobatrachidae; genus Pseudophryne; species Pseudophryne corroboree. The sequence goes on along the minus strand of NW_026968461.1, from coordinate 73,199 downwards.
ATGTATCACTAAGGTGACAGAAGTTGATTTCGGAGCATCATTTTTGAACAGGAGCTTCAACCATTTTGTGGCATATGAAAAATTCCCTAAGCGCAGGACCTGTCGATTTTGGTCAAAAATGAAAATTTCAAAAGTGCCCCAATTTCTGCTTTAAACTTTAGGTACTATCCCAAAATGTATCACTAAGGTGACAGAAGTTGATTTCGGAGCATCATTTTTAAACAGGAGCTTCAACCGTTTTGTGGCATATGAAAAATTCCCTAAGCCCAGGACCTGTCGATTTTGGTCAAAAATAAAAATTTCAAAAGTGCCCCAATTTCTGCTTTAAACTTTAGGTACTGTCCCAAAATGTATCACTGAGGTGACAGAAGTTGATTTCGGAGCATCATTTTTGAACAGGAGCTTCAACCGTTTTGTGGCATATGAGAAATTCCCTAAGCCCCGGACCGGTCGATTTTGGTCAAAAATGAAAATTTCAAAAGTGCCCCAATTTCTGCTTTAAACTTTAGGTACTATCCCAAAATGTATCACTGAGGTGACAGAAGTTGATTTCGGAGCATCATTTTTGAACAGGTGCTTCAACCGTTTTGTGGCATATGAGAAATTCCCTAAGCCCCGAACCTGTCGATTTTGGTCAAAAATGTAAATTTCAAAAGTGCCCCAATTTCTGCTTTAAACTTTAGGTACTATCCCAAAATGTATCACTAAGGTGACAGAAGTTGATTTCGGAGCATCATTTTTGAACAGGAGCTTCAACCGTTTTGTGGCATATGAAAAATTCCCTAAGCCCAGGACCTGTCGATTTTGTTTAAAAATGAAAATTTCAAAAGTGCCCCAATTTCTGCTTTAAACTTTAGGTACTATCCCAAAATGTATCACTAAGGTGACAGAAGTTGATTTCGGAGCATCATTTTTGAACAGGAGCTTCAACCGTTTTGTGGCATATGAGAAATTCCCTAAGCCCCGGACCTGTCGATTTTGGTCAAAAATGAAAATTTCAAAAGTGCCCCAATTTCTGCTTTAAACTTTAGGTACTATCCCAAAATGTATCACTGAGGTGACAGAAGTTGATTTCGGAGCATCATTTTTGAACAGGTGCTTCAACCGTTTTGTGGCATATGAGAAATTCCCTAAGCCCCGAACCTGTCGATTTTGGTCAAAAATGTAAATTTCAAAAGTGCCCCAATTTCTGCTTTAAACTTTAGGTACTATCCCAAAATGTATCACTAAGGTGACAGAAGTTGATTTCGGAGCATCATTTTTGAACAGGAGCTTCAACCGTTTTGTGGCATATGAAAAATTCCCTAAGCCCAGGACCTGTCGATTTTGGTCAAAAATGAAAATTTCAAAAGTGCCCCAATTTCTGCTTTAAACTTTAGGTACTATCCCAAAATGTATCACTAAGGTGACAGAAGTTGATTTCGGAGCATCATTTTTGAACAGGAGCTTCAACCGTTTTGTGGCATATGAGAAATTCCCTAAGCCCCGGACCTGTCGATTTTGGTCAAAAATGAAAATTTCAAAAGTGCCCCAATTTCTGCTTTAAACTTTAGGTACTATCCCAAAATGTATCACTGAGGTGACAGAAGTTGATTTCGGAGCATCATTTTTGAACAGGTGCTTCAACCGTTTTGTGGCATATGAGAAATTCCCTAAGCCCCGAACCTGTTGATTTTGGTCAAAAATGTAAATTTCAAAAGTGCCCCAATTTCTGCTTTAAACTTTAGGTACTATCCCAAAATGTATCACTAAGGTGACAGAAGTTGATTTCGGAGCATCATCTTTGAACAGGAGCTTCAACCATTTTGTGGCATATGAAAAATTCCCTAAGCGCAGGACCTGTCGATTTTGGTCAAAAATGAAAATTTCAAAAGTGCCCCAATTTCTGCTTTAAACTTTAGGTACTATCCCAAAATGTATCACTAAGGTGACAGAAGTTGATTTCGGAGCATCATTTTTAAACAGGAGCTTCAACCGTTTTGTGGCATATGAAAAATTCCCTAAGCCCAGGACCTGTCGATTTTGGTCAAAAATAAAAATTTCAAAAGTGCCCCAATTTCTGCTTTAAACTTTAGGTACTGTCCCAAAATGTATCACTGAGGTGACAGAAGTTGATTTCGGAGCATCATTTTTGAACAGGAGCTTCAACCGTTTTGTGGCATATGAGAAATTCCCTAAGCCCCGGACCGGTCGATTTTGGTCAAAAATGAAAATTTCAAAAGTGCCCCAATTTCTGCTTTAAACTTTAGGTACTATCCCAAAATGTATCACTGAGGTGACAGAAGTTGATTTCGGAGCATCATTTTTGAACAGGTGCTTCAACCGTTTTGTGGCATATGAGAAATTCCCTAAGCCCCGAACCTGTCGATTTTGGTCAAAAATTTAAATTTCAAAAGTGCCCCAATTTCTGCTTTAAACTTTAGGTACTATCCCAAAATGTATCACTAAGGTGACAGAAGTTGATTTCGGAGCATCATTTTTGAACAGGTGCTTCAACCGTTTTGTGGCATATGAAAAATTCCCTAAGCCCAGGACCTGTCGATTTTGGTCAAAAATTAAAATTTCAAAAGTGCCCCAATTTCTTCTTTAAACTTTAGGTACTATCCCAAAATGTATCACTAAGGTGACAGAAGTTGATTTCGGAGCATCATTTTTGAACAGGAGCTTCAACCGTTTTGTGGCATATGAGAAATTCCCTAAGCCCCGGACCTGTCGATTTTGGTCAAAAATGAAAATTTCAAAAGTTCCCCAATTTCTGCTTTGAACTTTAGGTACTATCCCAAAATGTATCACTGAGGTGACAGAAGTTGATTTCGGAGCATCATTTTTGAACAGGTGCTTCAACCGTTTTGTGGCATATGAGAAATTCCCTAAGCCCCGAACCTGTCGATTTTGGTCAAAAATGTAAATTTCAAAAGTGCCCCAATTTCTGCTTTAAACTTTAGGTACTATCCCAAAATGTATCACTAAGGTGACAGAAGTTGATTTCGGAGCATCATTTTTGAACAGGAGCTTCAACCGTTTTGTGGCATATGAAAAATTCCCTAAGCCCAGGACCTGTCGATTTTGGTCAAAAATGAAAATTTCAAAAGTGCCCCAATTTCTGCTTTAAACTTTAGGTACTATCCCAAAATGTATCACTAAGGTGACAGAAGTTGATTTCAGAGCATCATTTTTGAACAGGAGCTTCAACCGTTTTGTGGCATATGAGAAATTCCCTAAGCCCAGGACCTGTCGATTTTGGTCAAAAATAAAAATTTCAAAAGTGCCCCAATTTCTGCTTTAAACTTTAGGTACTATCCCAAAATGTATCACTAAGGTGACAGAAGTTGATTTCGGAGCATCATTTTTGAACAGGAGCTTCAACCGTTTTGTGGCATATGAGAAATTCCCTAAGCCCCGGACCTGTCGATTTTGGTCAAAAATGAAAATTTCAAAAGTGCCCCAATTTCTGCTTTAAACTTTAGGTACTATCCCAAAATGTATCACTGAGGTGACAGAAGTTGATTTCGGAGCATCATTTTTGAACAGGTGCTTCAACCGTTTTGTGGCATATGAGAAATTCCCTAAGCCCCGAACCTGTCGATTTTGGTCAAAAATGTAAATTTCAAAAGTGCCCCAATTTCTGCTTTAAACTTTAGGTACTATTCCAAAATGTATCACTAAGGTGACAGAAGTTGATTTCGGAGCATCATTTTTGAACAGGAGCTTCAACCGTTTTGTGGCATATGAAAAATTCCCTAAGCCCAGGACCTGTCGATTTTGGTCAAAAATGAAAATTTCAAAAGTGCCCCAATTTCTGCTTTAAACTTTAGGTACTATCCCAAAATGTATCACTAAGGTGACAGAAGTTGATTTCGGAGCATCATTTTTGAACAGGAGCTTCAACCGTTTTGTGGCATATGAGAAATTCCCTAAGCCCCGGACCTGTCGATTTTGGTCAAAAATGAAAATTTCAAAAGTGCCCCAATTTCTGCTTTAAACTTTAGGTACTATCCCAAAATGTATCACTGAGGTGACAGAAGTTGATTTCGGAGCATCATTTTTGAACAGGTGCTTCAACCGTTTTGTGGCATATGAGAAATTCCCAAAGCCCCGAACCTGTTGATTTTGGTCAAAAATGTAAATTTCAAAAGTGCCCCAATTTCTGCTTTAAACTTTAGGTACTATCCCAAAATGTATCACTAAGGTGACAGAAGTTGATTTCGGAGCATCATTTTTGAACAGGAGCTTCAACCATTTTGTGGCATATGAAAAATTCCCTAAGCGCAGGACCTGTCGATTTTGGTCAAAAATGAAAATTTCAAAAGTGCCCCAATTTCTGCTTTAAACTTTAGGTACTATCCCAAAATGTATCACTAAAGTGACAGAAGTTGATTTCGGAGCATCATTTTTAAACAGGAGCTTCAACCGTTTTGTGGCATATGAAAAATTCCCTAAGCCCAGGACCTGTCGATTTTGGTCAAAAATAAAAATTTCAAAAGTGCCCCAATTTCTGCTTTAAACTTTAGGTACTGTCCCAAAATGTATCACTGAGGTGACAGAAGTTGATTTCGGAGCATCATTTTTGAACAGGAGCTTCAACCGTTTTGTGGCATATGAGAAATTCCCTAAGCCCCGGACCGGTCGATTTTGGTCAAAAATGAAAATTTCAAAAGTGCCCCAATTTCTGCTTTAAACTTTAGGTACTATCCCAAAATGTATCACTGAGGTGACAGAAGTTGATTTCGGAGCATCATTTTTGAACAGGTGCTTCAACCGTTTTGTGGCATATGAGAAATTCCCTAAGCCCCGAACCTGTCGATTTTGGTCAAAAATTTAAATTTCAAAAGTGCCCCAATTTCTGCTTTAAACTTTAGGTACTATCCCAAAATGTATCACTAAGGTGACAGAAGTTGATTTCGGAGCATCATTTTTGAACAGGTGCTTCAACCGTTTTGTGGCATATGAAAAATTCCCTAAGCCCAGGACCTGTTGATTTTGGTCAAAAATTAAAATTTCAAAAGTGCCCCAATTTCTTCTTTAAACTTTAGGTACTATCCCAAAATGTATCACTAAGGTGACAGAAGTTGATTTCGGAGCATCATTTTTGAACAGGAGCTTCAACCGTTTTGTGGCATATGAGAAATTCCCTAAGCCCCGGACCTGTCGATTTTGGTCAAAAATGAAAATTTCAAAAGTTCCCCAATTTCTGCTTTGAACTTTAGGTACTATCCCAAAATGTATCACTGAGGTGACAGAAGTTGATTTCGGAGCATCATTTTTGAACAGGTGCTTCAACCGTTTTGTGGCATATGAGAAATTCCCTAAGCCCCGAACCTGTCGATTTTGGTCAAAAATGTAAATTTCAAAAGTGCCCCAATTTCTGCTTTAAACTTTAGGTACTATCCCAAAATGTATCACTAAGGTGACAGAAGTTGATTTCGGAGCATCATTTTTGAACAGGAGCTTCAACCGTTTTGTGGCATATGAAAAATTCCCTAAGCCCAGGACCTGTCGATTTTGGTCAAAAATGAAAATTTCAAAAGTGCCCCAATTTCTGCTTTAAACTTTAGGTACTATCCCAAAATGTATCACTAAGGTGACAGAAGTTGATTTCGGAGCATCATTTTTGAACAGGAGCTTCAACCGTTTTGTGGCATATGAGAAATTCCCTAAGCCCCGGACCTGTCGATTTTGGTCAAAAATAAAAATTTCAAAAGTGCCCCAATTTCTGCTTTAAACTTTAGGTACTATCCCAAAATGTATCACTAAGGTGACAGAAGTTGATTTCGGAGCATCATTTTTGAACAGGAGCTTCAACCGTTTTGTGGCATATGAGAAATTCCCTAAGCCCCGAACCTGTCGATTTTGATCAAAAATGTAATTTTCAAAAGTGCCCCAATTTCTGCTTTGAACTTTAGGTACTATCCCAAAATGTATCACTGAGGTGACAGAAGTTGATTTCGGAGCATCATTTTTGAACAGGTGCTTCAACCGTTTTGTGGCATATGAGAAATTCCCTAAGCCCCGAACCTGTCGATTTTGGTCAAAAATGTAAATTTCAAAAGTGCCCCAATTTCTGCTTTAAACTTTAGGTACTATCCCAAAATGTATCACTAAGGTGACAGAAGTTGATTTCGGAGCATCATTTTTGAACAGGAGCTTCAACCGTTTTGTGGCATATGAAAAATCCCCTAAGCCCAGGACCTGTCGATTTTGGTCAAAAATGAAAATTTCAAAAGTGCCCCAATTTCTGCTTTAAACTTTAGGTACTATCCCAAAATGTATCACTAAGGTGACAGAAGTTGATTTCGGAGCATCATTTTTGAACAGGAGCTTCAACCGTTTTGTGGCATATGAGAAATTCCCTAAGCCCCGGACCTGTCGATTTTGGTCAAAAATGAAAATTTCAAAAGTGCCCCAATTTCTGCTTTAAACTTTAGGTACTATCCCAAAATGTATCACTGAGGTGACAGAAGTTGATTTCGGAGCATCATTTTTGAACAGGTGCTTCAACCGTTTTGTGGCATATGAGAAATTCCCTAAGCCCCGAACCTGTTGATTTTGGTCAAAAATGTAAATTTCAAAAGTGCCCCAATTTCTGCTTTAAACTTTAGGTACTATCCCAAAATGTATCACTAAGGTGACAGAAGTTGATTTCGGAGCATCATTTTTGAACAGGAGCTTCAACCATTTTGTGGCATATGAAAAATTCCCTAAGCCCAGGACCTGTCGATTTTGGTCAAAAATGAAAATTTCAAAAGTGCCCCAATTTCTGCTTTAAACTTTAGGTACTATCCCAAAATGTATCACTAAGGTGACAGAAGTTGATTTCGGAGCATCATTTTTAAACAGGAGCTTCAACCGTTTTGTGGCATATGAAAAATTCCCTAAGCCCAGGACCTGTCGATTTTGGTCAAAAATAAAAATTTCAAAAGTGCCCCAATTTCTGCTTTAAACTTTAGGTACTGTCCCAAAATGTATCACTGAGGTGACAGAAGTTGATTTCGGAGCATCATTTTTGAACAGGAGCTTCAACCGTTTTGTGGCATATGAGAAATTCCCTAAGCCCTGGACCGGTCGATTTTGGTCAAAAATGAAAATTTCAAAAGTGCCCCAATTTCTGCTTTAAACTTTAGGTACTATCCCAAAATGTATCACTGAGGTGACAGAAGTTGATTTCGGAGCATCATTTTTGAACAGGTGCTTCAACCGTTTTGTGGCATATGAGAAATTCCCTAAGCCCCGAACCTGTCGATTTTGGTCAAAAATGTAAATTTCAAAAGTGCCCCAATTTCTGCTTTAAACTTTAGGTACTATCCCAAAATGTATCACTAAGGTGACAGAAGTTGATTTCGGAGCATCATTTTTGAACAGGAGCTTCAACCGTTTTGTGGCATATGAAAAATTCCCTAAGCCCAGGACCTGTCGATTTTGGTCAAAAATGAAAATTTCAAAAGTGCCCCAATTTCTGCTTTAAACTTTAGGTACTATCCCAAAATGTATCACTAAGGTGACAGAAGTTGATTTCGGAGCATCATTTTTGAACAGGAGCTTCAACCGTATTGTGGCATATGAGAAATTCCCTAAGCCCCGGACCTGCCGATTTTGGTCAAAAATAAAAATTTCAAAAGTGCCCCAATTTCTGCTTTAAACTTTAGGTACTATCCCAAAATGTATCACTAAGGTGACAGAAGTTGATTTCGGAGCATCATTTTTGAACAGGTGCTTCAACCGTTTTGTGGCATATGAGAAATTCCCTAAGCCCCGAACCTGTCGATTTTGGTCAAAAATTTAATTTTCAAAAGTGCCCCAATTTCTGCTTTGAACTTTAGGTACTATCCCAAAATGTATCACTGAGGTGACAGAAGTTGATTTCGGAGCATCATTTTTGAACAGGTGCTTCAACCGTTTTGTGGCATATGTGAAATTCCCTAAGCCCCGAACCTGTCGATTTTGGTCAAAAATGTAAATTTCAAAAGTGCCCCAATTTCTGCTTTAAACTTTAGGTACTATCCCAAAATGTATCACTAAGGTGACAGAAGTTGATTTCGGAGCATCATTTTTGAACAGGAGCTTCAACCGTTTTGTGGCATATGAAAAATTCCCTAAGCCCAGGACCTGTCGATTTTGGTCAAAAATGAAAATTTCAAAAGTGCCCCAATTTCTGCTTTAAACTTTAGGTACTATCCCAAAATGTATCACTAAGGTGACAGAAGTTGATTTCGGAGCATCATTTTTGAACAGGAGCTTCAACCGTTTTGTGGCATATGAGAAATTCCCTAAGCCCAGGACCTGTCGATTTTGGTCAAAAATAAAAATTTCAAAAGTGCCCCAATTTCTGCTTTGAACTTTAGGTACTATCCCAAAATGTATCACTAAGGTGACAGAAGTTGATTTCGGAGCATCATTTTTGAACAGGTGCTTCAACCGTTTTGTGGCATATGAAAAATTCCCTAAGCCCAGGACCTGTCGATTTTGGTCAAAAATTAAAATTTCAAAAGTGCCCCAATTTCTTCTTTAAACTTTAGGTACTATCCCAAAATGTATCACTAAGGTGACAGAAGTTGATTTCGGAGCATCATTTTTGAACAGGAGCTTCAACCGTTTTGTGGCATATGAGAAATTCCCTAAGACCCGGACCTGTCGATTTTGGTCAAAAATGAAAATTTCAAAAGTTCCCCAATTTCTGCTTTGAACTTTAGGTACTATCCCAAAATGTATCACTGAGGTGACAGAAGTTGATTTCGGAGCATCATTTTTGAACAGGTGCTTCAACCGTTTTGTGGCATATGAGAAATTCCCTAAGCCCCGAACCTGTCGATTTTGGTCAAAAATGTAAATTTCAAAAGTGCCCCAATTTCTGCTTTAAACTTTAGGTACTATCCCAAAATGTATCACTAAGGTGACAGAAGTTGATTTCGGAGCATCATTTTTGAACAGGAGCTTCAACCGTTTTGTGGCATATGAAAAATTCCCTAAGCCCAGGACCTGTCGATTTTGGTCAAAAATGAAAATTTCAAAAGTGCCCCAATTTCTGCTTTAAACTTTAGGTACTATCCCAAAATGTATCACTAAGGTGACAGAAGTTGATTTCGGAGCATCATTTTTGAACAGGAGCTTCAACCGTTTTGTGGCATATGAGAAATTCCCTAAGCCCAGGACCTGTCGATTTTGGTCAAAAATAAAAATTTCAAAAGTGCCCCAATTTCTGCTTTAAACTTTAGGTACTATCCCAAAATGTATCACTAAGGTGACAGAAGTTGATTTCGGAGCATCATTTTTGAACAGGAGCTTCAACCGTTTTGTGGCATATGAGAAATTCCCTAAGCCCCGGACCTGTCGATTTTGGTCAAAAATGAAAATTTCAAAAGTGCCCCAATTTCTGCTTTAAACTTTAGGTACTATCCCAAAATGTATCACTGAGGTGACAGAAGTTGATTTCGGAGCATCATTTTTGAACAGGTGCTTCAACCGTTTTGTGGCATATGAGAAATTCCCTAAGCCCCGAACCTGTCGATTTTGGTCAAAAATGTAAATTTCAAAAGTGCCCCAATTTCTGCTTTAAACTTTAGGTACTATCCCAAAATGTATCACTAAGGTGACAGAAGTTGATTTCGGAGCATCATTTTTGAACAGGAGCTTCAACCGTTTTGTGGCATATGAAAAATTCCCTAAGCCCAGGACCTGTCGATTTTGGTCAAAAATGAAAATTTCAAAAGTGCCCCAATTTCTGCTTTAAACTTTAGGTACTATCCCAAAATGTATCACTAAGGTGACAGAAGTTGATTTCGGAGCATCATTTTTGAACAGGAGCTTCAACCGTTTTGTGGCATATGAGAAATTCCCTAAGCCCCGGACCTGTCGATTTTGGTCAAAAATGAAAATTTCAAAAGTGCCCCAATTTCTGCTTTAAACTTTAGGTACTATCCCAAAATGTATCACTGAGGTGACAGAAGTTGATTTCGGAGCATCATTTTTGAACAGGTGCTTCAACCGTTTTGTGGCATATGAGAAATTCCCTAAGCCCCGAACCTGTCGATTTTGGTCAAAAATGTAAATTTCAAAAGTGCCCCAATTTCTGCTTTAAACTTTAGGTACTATCCCAAAATGTATCACTAAGGTGACAGAAGTTGATTTCGGAGCATCATTTTTGAACAGGTGCTTCAACCGTTTTGTGGCATATGAAAAATTCCCTAAGCCCAGGACCTGTCGATTTTGGTCAAAAATTAAAATTTCAAAAGTGCCCCAATTTCTTCTTTAAACTTTAGGTACTATCCCAAAATGTATCACTAAGGTGACAGAAGTTGATTTCGGAGCATCATTTTTGAACAGGAGCTTCAACCGTTTTGTGGCATATGAGAAATTCCCTAAGCCCCGGACCTGTCGATTTTGGTCAAAAATGAAAATTTCAAAAGTTCCCCAATTTCTGCTTTGAACTTTAGGTACTATCCCAAAATGTATCACTGAGGTGACAGAAGTTGATTTCGGAGCATCATTTTTGAACAGGTGCTTCAACCGTTTTGTGGCATATGAGAAATTCCCTAAGCCCCGAACCTGTCGATTTTGGTCAAAAATTTAAATTTCAAAAGTGCCCCAATTTCTGCTTTAAACTTTAGGTACTATCCCAAAATGTATCACTAAGGTGACAGAAGTTGATTTCGGAGCATCATTTTTGAACAGGTGCTTCAACCGTTTTGTGGCATATGAAAAATTCCCTAAGCCCAGGACCTGTCAATTTTGGTCAAAAATGAAAATTTCAAAAGTGCCCCAATTTCTTCTTTAAACTTTAGGTACTATCCCAAAATGTATCACTAAGGTGACAGAAGTTGATTTCGGAGCATCATTTTTGAACAGGAGCTTCAACCGTTTTGTGGCATATGAGAAATTCCCTAAGCCCCGGACCTGTCGATTTTGGTCAAAAATGAAAATTTCAAAAGTTCCCCAATTTCTGCTTTGAACTTTAGGTACTATCCCAAAATGTATCACTGAGGTGACAGAAGTTGATTTCGGAGCATCATTTTTGAACAGGTGCTTCAACCGTTTTGTGGCATATGAGAAATTCCCTAAGCCCCGAACCTGTCGATTTTGGTCAAAAATGTAAATTTCAAAAGTGCCCCAATTTCTGCTTTAAACTTTAGGTACTATCCCAAAATGTATCACTAAGGTGACAGAAGTTGATTTCGGAGCATCATTTTTGAACAGGAGCTTCAACCGTTTTGTGGCATATGAAAAATTCCCTAAGCCCAGGACCTGTTGATTTTGGTCAAAAATGAAAATTTCAAAAGTGCCCCAATTTCTGCTTTAAACTTTAGGTACTATCCCAAAATGTATCACTAAGGTGACAGAAGTTGATTTCGGAGCATCATTTTTGAACAGGAGCTTCAACCGTTTTGTGGCATATGAGAAATTCCCTAAGCCCAGGACCTGTCGATTTTGGTCAAAAATAAAAATTTCAAAAGTGCCCCAATTTCTGCTTTAAACTTTAGGTACTATCCCAAAATGTATCACTAAGGTGACAGAAGTTGATTTCGGAGCATCATTTTTGAACAGGAGCTTCAACCGTTTTGTGGCATATGAGAAATTCCCTAAGCCCCGGACCTGTCGATTTTGGTCAAAAATGAAAATTTCAAAAGTGCCCCAATTTCTGCTTTAAACTTTAGGTACTATCCCAAAATGTATCACTGAGGTGACAGAAGTTGATTTCGGAGCATCATTTTTGAACAGGTGCTTCAACCGTTTTGTGGCATATGAGAAATTCCCTAAGCCCCGAACCTGTCGATTTTGGTCAAAAATGTAAATTTCAAAAGTGCCCCAATTTCTGCTTTAAACTTTAGGTACTATCCCAAAATGTATCACTAAGGTGACAGAAGTTGATTTCGGAGCATCATTTTTGAACAGGAGCTTCAACCGTTTTGTGGCATATGAAAAATTCCCTAAGCCCAGGACCTGTCGATTTTGGTCAAAAATGAAAATTTCAAAAGTGCCCCAATTTCTGCTTTAAACTTTAGGTACTATCCCAAAATGTATCACTAAGGTGACAGAAGTTGATTTCGGAGCATCATTTTTGAACAGGAGCTTCAACCGTTTTGTGGCATATGAGAAATTCCCTAAGCCCCGGACCTGTCGATTTTGGTCAAAAATGAAAATTTCAAAAGTGCCCCAATTTCTGCTTTAAACTTTAGGTACTATCCCAAAATGTATCACTGAGGTGACAGAAGTTGATTTCGGAGCATCATTTTTGAACAGGTGCTTCAACCGTTTTGTGGCATATGAGAAATTCCCTAAGCCCCGAACCTGTCGATTTTGGTCAAAAATGTAAATTTCAAAAGTGCCCCAATTTCTGCTTTAAACTTTAGGTACTATCCCAAAATGTATCACTGAGGTGACAGAAGTTGATTTCGGAGCATCATTTTTGAACAGGTGCTTCAACCGTTTTGTGGCATATGAAAAATTCCCTAAGCCCAGGACCTGTCGATTTTGGTCAAAAATTAAAATTTCAAAAGTGCCCCAATTTCTTCTTTAAACTTTAGGTACTATCCCAAAATGTATCACTAAGGTGACAGAAGTTGATTTCGGAGCATCATTTTTGAACAGGAGCTTCAACCGTTTTGTGGCATATGAGAAATTCCCTAAGCCCCGGACCTGTCGATTTTGGTCAAAAATGAAAATTTCAAAAGTTCCCCAATTTCTGCTTTGAACTTTAGGTACTATCCCAAAATGTATCACTGAGGTGACAGAAGTTGATTTCGGAGCATCATTTTTGAACAGGTGCTTCAACCGTTTTGTGGCATATGAGAAATTCCCTAAGCCCCGAACCTGTCGATTTTGGTCAAAAATGTAAATTTCAAAAGTGCCCCAATTTCTGCTTTAAACTTTAGGTACTATCCCAAAATGTATCACTAAGGTGACAGAAGTTGATTTCGGAGCATCATTTTTGAACAGGAGCTTCAACCGTTTTGTGGCATATGAAAAATTCCCTAAGCCCAGGACCTGTCGATTTTGGTCAAAAATGAAAATTTCAAAAGTGCCCCAATTTCTGCTTTAAACTTTAGGTACTATCCCAAAATGTATCACTAAGGTGACAGAAGTTGATTTCGGAGCATCATTTTTGAACAGGAGCTTCAACCGTTTTGTGGCATATGAGAAATTCCCTAAGCCCCGGACCTGTCGATTTTGGTCAAAAATGAAAATTTCAAAAGTGCCCCAATTTCTGCTTTAAACTTTAGGTACTATCCCAAAATGTATCACTGAGGTGACAGAAGTTGATTTCGGAGCATCATTTTTGAACAGGTGCTTCAACCGTTTTGTGGCATATGAGAAATTCCCTAAGCCCCGAACCTGTCGATTTTGGTCAAAAATGTAAATTTCAAAAGTGCCCCAATTTCTGCTTTAAACTTTAGGTACTATCCCAAAATGTATCACTAAGGTGACAGAAGTTGATTTCGGAGCATCATTTTTGAACAGGAGCTTCAACCGTTTTGTGGCATATGAAAAATTCCCTAAGCCCAGGACCTGTCGATTTTGGTCAAAAATGAAAATTTCAAAAGTGCCCCAATTTCTGCTTTAAACTTTAGGTACTATCCCAAAATGTATCACTAAGGTGACAGAAGTTGATTTCGGAGCATCATTTTTGAACAGGAGCTTCAACCGTTTTGTGGCATATGAGAAATTCCCTAAGCCCCGGACCTGTCGATTTTGGTCAAAAATGAAAATTTCAAAAGTGCCCCAATTTCTGCTTTAAACTTTAGGTACTATCCCAAAATGTATCACTGAGGTGACAGAAGTTGATTTCGGAGCATCATTTTTGAACAGGTGCTTCAACCGTTTTGTGGCATATGAGAAATTCCCTAAGCCCCGAACCTGTCGATTTTGGTCAAAAATGTAAATTTCAAAAGTGCCCCAATTTCTGCTTTAAACTTTAGGTACTATCCCAAAATGTATCACTAAGGTGACAGAAGTTGATTTCGGAGCATCATTTTTGAACAGGTGCTTCAACCGTTTTGTGGCATATGAAAAATTCCCTAAGCCCAGGACCTGTCGATTTTGGTCAAAAATTAAAATTTCAAAAGTGCCCCAATTTCTTCTTTAAACTTTAGGTACTATCCCAAAATGTATCACTAAGGTGACAGAAGTTGATTTCGGAGCATCATTTTTGAACAGGAGCTTCAACCGTTTTGTGGCATATGAGAAATTCCCTAAGCCCCGGACCTGTCGATTTTGGTCAAAAATGAAAATTTCAAAAGTTCCCCAATTTCTGCTTTGAACTTTAGGTACTATCCCAAAATGTATCACTGAGGTGACAGAAGTTGATTTCGGAGCATCATTTTTGAACAGGTGCTTCAACCGTTTTGTGGCATATGAGAAATTCCCTAAGCCCCGAACCTGTCGATTTTGGTCAAAAATGTAAATTTCAAAAGTGCCCCAATTTCTGCTTTAAACTTTAGGTACTATCCCAAAATGTATCACTAAGGTGACAGAAGTTGATTTCGGAGCATCATTTTTGAACAGGAGCTTCAACCGTTTTGTGGCATATGAAAAATTCCCTAAGCCCAGGACCTGTCGATTTTGGTCAAAAATGAAAATTTCAAAAGTGCCCCAATTTCTGCTTTAAACTTTAGGTACTATCCCAAAATGTATCACTAAGGTGACAGAAGTTGATTTCGGAGCATCATTTTTGAACAGGAGCTTCAACCGTTTTGTGGCATATGAGAAATTCCCTAAGCCCAGGACCTGTCGATTTTGGTCAAAAATAAAAATTTCAAAAGTGCCCCAATTTCTGCTTTAAACTTTAGGTACTATCCCAAAATGTATCACTAAGGTGACAGAAGTTGATTTCGGAGCATCATTTTTGAACAGGAGCTTCAACCGTTTTGTGGCATATGAGAAATTCCCTAAGCCCCGAACCTGTCGATTTTGGTCAAAAATGTAATTTTCAAAAGTGCCCCAATTTCTGCTTTGAACTTTAGGTACTATCCCAAAATGTATCACTGAGGTGACAGAAGTTGATTTCGGAGCATCATTTTTGAACAGGTGCTTCAACCGTTTTGTGGCATATGAGAAATTCCCTAAGCCCCGAACCTGTCGATTTTGGTCAAAAAAGAAAATTTCAAAAGTGCCCCAATTTCTGCTTTAAACTTTAGGTACTATCCCAAAATGTATCACTAAGGTGACAGAAGTTGATTTCGGAGCATCATTTTTGAACAGGAGCTTCAACCGTTTTGTGGCATATGAAAAATCCCCTAAGCCCAGGACCTGTCGATTTTGGTCAAAAATGAAAATTTCAAAAGTGCCCCAATTTCTGCTTTAAACTTTAGGTACTATCCCAAAATGTATCACTGAGGTGACAGAAGTTGATTTCGGAGCATCATTTTTGAACAGGTGCTTCAACCGTTTTGTGGCATATGAGAAATTCCCTAAGCCCCGAACCTGTTGATTTTGGTCAAAAATGTAATTTTCAAAAGTGCCCCAATTTCTGCTTTAAACTTTAGGTACTATCCCAAAATGTATCACTAAGGTGACAGAAGTTGATTTCGGAGCATCATTTTTGAACAGGAGCTTCAACCATTTTGTGGCATATGAAAAATTCCCTAAGCCCAGGAACTGTCGATTTTGGTCAAAAATGAAAATTTCAAAAGTGCCCCAATTTCTGCTTTAAACTTTAGGTACTATCCCAAAATGTATCACTAAGGTGACAGAAGTTGATTTCGGAGCATCATTTTTAAACAGGAGCTTCAACCGTTTTGTGGCATATGAAAAATTCCCTAAGCCCAGGACCTGTCGATTTTGGTCAAAAATAAAAATTTCAAAAGTGCCCCAATTTCTGCTTTAAACTTTAGGTACTGTCCCAAAATGTATCACTGAGGTGACAGAAGTTGATTTCGGAGCATCATTTTTGAACAGGAGCTTCAACCGTTTTGTGGCATATGAGAAATTCCCTAAGCCCCGGACCGGTCGATTTTGGTCAAAAATGAAAATTTCAAAAGTGCCCCAATTTCTGCTTTAAACTTTAGGTACTATCCCAAAATGTATCACTGAGGTGACAGAAGTTGATTTCGGAGCATCATTTTTGAACAGGTGCTTCAACCGTTTTGTGGCATATGAGAAATTCCCTAAGCCCCGAACCTGTCGATTTTGGTCAAAAATGTAAATTTCAAAAGTGCCCCAATTTCTGCTTTAAACTTTAGGTACTATCCCAAAATGTATCACTAAGGTGACAGAAGTTGATTTCGGAGCATCATTTTTGAACAGGAGCTTCAACCGTTTTGTGGCATATGAAAAATTCCCTAAGCCCAGGACCTGTCGATTTTGGTCAAAAATGAAAATTTCAAAAGTGCCCCAATTTCTGCTTTAAACTTTAGGTACTATCCCAAAATGTATCACTAAGGTGACAGAAGTTGATTTCGGAGCATCATTTTTGAACAGGAGCTTCAACCGTATTGTGGCATATGAGAAATTCCCTAAGCCCCGGACCTGTCGATTTTGGTCAAAAATAAAAATTTCAAAAGTGCCCCAATTTCTGCTTTAAACTTTAGGTACTATCCCAAAATGTATCACTGAGGTGACAGAAGTTGATTTCGGAGCATCATTTTTGAACAAGAGCTTCAACCGTTTTGTGGCATATGAGAAATTCCCTAAGCCCCGAACCTGTCGATTTTGGTCAAAAATGTAAATTTCAAAAGTGCCCCAATTTCTGCTTTAAACTTTAGGTACTATCCCAAAATGTATCACTAAGGTGACAGAAGTTGATTTCGGAGCATCATTTTTGAACAGGAGCTTCAACCGTATTGTGGCATATGAGAAATTCCCTAAGCCCCGGACCTGTCGATTTTGGTCAAAAATAAAAATTTCAAAAGTGCCCCAATTTCTGCTTTAAACTTTAGGTACTATCCCAAAATGTATCACTAAGGTGACAGAAGTTGATTTCGGAGCATCATTTTTGAACAGGTGCTTCAACCGTTTTGTGGCATATGAGAAATTCCCTAAGCCCCGAACCTGTCGATTTTGGTCAAAAATTTAAATTTCAAAAGTGCCCCAATTTCTGCTTTAAACTTTAGGTACTATCCCAAAATGTATCACTAAGGTGACAGAAGTTGATTTCGGAGCATCATTTTTGAACAGGTGCTTCAACCGTTTTGTGGCATATGAAAAATTCCCTAAGCCCAGGACCTGTCGATTTTGGTCAAAAATTAAAATTTCAAAAGTGCCCCAATTTCTTCTTTAAACTTTAGGTACTATCCCAAAATGTATCACTAAGGTGACAGAAGTTGATTTCGGAGCATCATTTTTGAACAGGAGCTTCAACCGTTTTGTGGCATATGAGAAATTCCCTAAGACCCGGACCTGTCGATTTTGGTCAAAAATGAAAATTTCAAAAGTTCCCCAATTTCTGCTTTGAACTTTAGGTACTATCCCAAAATGTATCACTGAGGTGACAGAAGTTGATTTCGGAGCATCATTTTTGAACAGGTGCTTCAACCGTTTTGTGGCATATGAGAAATTCCCTAAGCCCCGAACCTGTCGATTTTGGTCAAAAATGTAAATTTCAAAAGTGCCCCAATTTCTGCTTTAAACTTTAGGTACTATCCCAAAATGTATCACTAAGGTGACAGAAGTTGATTTCGGAGCATCATTTTTGAACAGGAGCTTCAACCGTTTTGTGGCATATGAAAAATTCCCTAAGCCCAGGACCTGTCGATTTTGGTCAAAAATGAAAATTTCAAAAGTGCCCCAATTTCTGCTTTAAACTTTAGGTACTATCCCAAAATGTATCACTAAGGTGACAGAAGTTGATTTCGGAGCATCATTTTTGAACAGGAGCTTCAACCGTTTTGTGGCATATGAGAAATTCCCTAAGCCCAGGACCTGTCGATTTTGGTCAAAAATAAAAATTTCAAAAGTGCCCCAATTTCTGCTTTAAACTTTAGGTACTATCCCAAAATGTATCACTAAGGTGACAGAAGTTGATTTCGGAGCATCATTTTTGAACAGGAGCTTCAACCGTTTTGTGGCATATGAGAAATTCCCTAAGCCCCGGACCTGTCGATTTTGGTCAAAAATGAAAATTTCAAAAGTGCCCCAATTTCTGCTTTAAACTTTAGGTACTATCCCAAAATGTATCACTGAGGTGACAGAAGTTGATTTCGGAGCATCATTTTTGAACAGGTGCTTCAACCGTTTTGTGGCATATGAGAAATTCCCTAAGCCCCGAACCTGTCGATTTTGGTCAAAAATGTAAATTTCAAAAGTGCCCCAATTTCTGCTTTAAACTTTAGGTACTATCCCAAAATGTATCACTAAGGTGACAGAAGTTGATTTCGGAGCATCATTTTTGAACAGGAGCTTCAACCGTTTTGTGGCATATGAAAAATTCCCTAAGCCCAGGACCTGTCGATTTTGGTCAAAAATGAAAATTTCAAAAGTGCCCCAATTTCTGCTTTAAACTTTAGGTACTATCCCAAAATGTATCACTAAGGTGACAGAAGTTGATTTCGGAGCATCATTTTTGAACAGGAGCTTCAACCGTTTTGTGGCATATGAGAAATTCCCTAAGCCCCGGACCTGTCGATTTTGGTCAAAAATGAAAATTTCAAAAGTGCCCCAATTTCTGCTTTAAACTTTAGGTACTATCCCAAAATGTATCACTGAGGTGACAGAAGTTGATTTCGGAGCATCATTTTTGAACAGGTGCTTCAACCGTTTTGTGGCATATGAGAAATTCCCTAAGCCCCGAACCTGTCGATTTTGGTCAAAAATGTAAATTTCAAAAGTGCCCCAATTTCTGCTTTAAACTTTAGGTACTATCCCAAAATGTATCACTAAGGTGACAGAAGTTGATTTCGGAGCATCATTTTTGAACAGGTGCTTCAACCGTTTTGTGGCATATGAAAAATTCCCTAAGCCCAGGACCTGTCGATTTTGGTCAAAAATTAAAATTTCAAAAGTGCCCCAATTTCTTCTTTAAACTTTAGGTACTATCCCAAAATGTATCACTAAGGTGACAGAAGTTGATTTCGGAGCATCATTTTTGAACAGGAGCTTCAACCGTTTTGTGGCATATGAGAAATTCCCTAAGCCCCGGACCTGTCGATTTTGGTCAAAAATGAAAATTTCAAAAGTTCCCCAATTTCTGCTTTGAACTTTAGGTACTATCCCAAAATGTATCACTGAGGTGACAGAAGTTGATTTCGGAGCATCATTTTTGAACAGGTGCTTCAACCGTTTTGTGGCATATGAGAAATTCCCTAAGCCCCGAACCTGTCGATTTTGGTCAAAAATTTAAATTTCAAAAGTGCCCCAATTTCTGCTTTAAACTTTAGGTACTATCCCAAAATGTATCACTAAGGTGACAGAAGTTGATTTCGGAGCATCATTTTTGAACAGGTGCTTCAACCGTTTTGTGGCATATGAAAAATTCCCTAAGCCCAGGACCTGTCAATTTTGGTCAAAAATGAAAATTTCAAAAGTGCCCCAATTTCTTCTTTAAACTTTAGGTACTATCCCAAAATGTATCACTAAGGTGACAGAAGTTGATTTCGGAGCATCATTTTTGAACAGGAGCTTCAACCGTTTTGTGGCATATGAGAAATTCCCTAAGCCCCGGACCTGTCGATTTTGGTCAAAAATGAAAATTTCAAAAGTTCCCCAATTTCTGCTTTGAACTTTAGGTACTATCCCAAAATGTATCACTGAGGTGACAGAAGTTGATTTCGGAGCATCATTTTTGAACAGGTGCTTCAACCGTTTTGTGGCATATGAGAAATTCCCTAAGCCCCGAACCTGTCGATTTTGGTCAAAAATGTAAATTTCAAAAGTGCCCCAATTTCTGCTTTAAACTTTAGGTACTATCCCAAAATGTATCACTAAGGTGACAGAAGTTGATTTCGGAGCATCATTTTTGAACAGGAGCTTCAACCGTTTTGTGGCATATGAAAAATTCCCTAAGCCCAGGACCTGTTGATTTTGGTCAAAAATGAAAATTTCAAAAGTGCCCCAATTTCTGCTTTAAACTTTAGGTACTATCCCAAAATGTATCACTAAGGTGACAGAAGTTGATTTCGGAGCATCATTTTTGAACAGGAGCTTCAACCGTTTTGTGGCATATGAGAAATTCCCTAAGCCCAGGACCTGTCGATTTTGGTCAAAAATAAAAATTTCAAAAGTGCCCCAATTTCTGCTTTAAACTTTAGGTACTATCCCAAAATGTATCACTAAGGTGACAGAAGTTGATTTCGGAGCATCATTTTTGAACAGGAGCTTCAACCGTTTTGTGGCATATGAGAAATTCCCTAAGCCCCGGACCTGTCGATTTTGGTCAAAAATGAAAATTTCAAAAGTGCCCCAATTTCTGCTTTAAACTTTAGGTACTATCCCAAAATGTATCACTGAGGTGACAGAAGTTGATTTCGGAGCATCATTTTTGAACAGGTGCTTCAACCGTTTTGTGGCATATGAGAAATTCCCTAAGCCCCGAACCTGTCGATTTTGGTCAAAAATGTAAATTTCAAAAGTGCCCCAATTTCTGCTTTAAACTTTAGGTACTATCCCAAAATGTATCACTAAGGTGACAGAAGTTGATTTCGGAGCATCATTTTTGAACAGGAGCTTCAACCGTTTTGTGGCATATGAAAAATTCCCTAAGCCCAGGACCTGTCGATTTTGGTCAAAAATGAAAATTTCAAAAGTGCCCCAATTTCTGCTTTAAACTTTAGGTACTATCCCAAAATGTATCACTAAGGTGACAGAAGTTGATTTCGGAGCATCATTTTTGAACAGGAGCTTCAACCGTTTTGTGGCATATGAGAAATTCCCTAAGCCCCGGACCTGTCGATTTTGGTCAAAAATGAAAATTTCAAAAGTGCCCCAATTTCTGCTTTAAACTTTAGGTACTATCCCAAAATGTATCACTGAGGTGACAGAAGTTGATTTCGGAGCATCATTTTTGAACAGGTGCTTCAACCGTTTTGTGGCATATGAGAAATTCCCTAAGCCCCGAACCTGTCGATTTTGGTCAAAAATGTAAATTTCAAAAGTGCCCCAATTTCTGCTTTAAACTTTAGGTACTATCCCAAAATGTATCACTGAGGTGACAGAAGTTGATTTCGGAGCATCATTTTTGAACAGGTGCTTCAACCGTTTTGTGGCATATGAAAAATTCCCTAAGCCCAGGACCTGTCGATTTTGGTCAAAAATTAAAATTTCAAAAGTGCCCCAATTTCTTCTTTAAACTTTAGGTACTATCCCAAAATGTATCACTAAGGTGACAGAAGTTGATTTCGGAGCATCATTTTTGAACAGGAGCTTCAACCGTTTTGTGGCATATGAGAAATTCCCTAAGCCCCGGACCTGTCGATTTTGGTCAAAAATGAAAATTTCAAAAGTTCCCCAATTTCTGCTTTGAACTTTAGGTACTATCCCAAAATGTATCACTGAGGTGACAGAAGTTGATTTCGGAGCATCATTTTTGAACAGGTGCTTCAACCGTTTTGTGGCATATGAGAAATTCCCTAAGCCCCGAACCTGTCGATTTTGGTCAAAAATGTAAATTTCAAAAGTGCCCCAATTTCTGCTTTAAACTTTAGGTACTATCCCAAAATGTATCACTAAGGTGACAGAAGTTGATTTCGGAGCATCATTTTTGAACAGGAGCTTCAACCGTTTTGTGGCATATGAAAAATTCCCTAAGCCCAGGACCTGTCGATTTTGGTCAAAAATGAAAATTTCAAAAGTGCCCCAATTTCTGCTTTAAACTTTAGGTACTATCCCAAAATGTATCACTAAGGTGACAGAAGTTGATTTCGGAGCATCATTTTTGAACAGGAGCTTCAACCGTTTTGTGGCATATGAGAAATTCCCTAAGCCCCGGACCTGTCGATTTTGGTCAAAAATGAAAATTTCAAAAGTGCCCCAATTTCTGCTTTAAACTTTAGGTACTATCCCAAAATGTATCACTGAGGTGACAGAAGTTGATTTCGGAGCATCATTTTTGAACAGGTGCTTCAACCGTTTTGTGGCATATGAGAAATTCCCTAAGCCCCGAACCTGTCGATTTTGGTCAAAAATGTAAATTTCAAAAGTGCCCCAATTTCTGCTTTAAACTTTAGGTACTATCCCAAAATGTATCACTAAGGTGACAGAAGTTGATTTCGGAGCATCATTTTTGAACAGGAGCTTCAACCGTTTTGTGGCATATGAAAAATTCCCTAAGCCCAGGACCTGTCGATTTTGGTCAAAAATGAAAATTTCAAAAGTGCCCCAATTTCTGCTTTAAACTTTAGGTACTATCCCAAAATGTATCACTAAGGTGACAGAAGTTGATTTCGGAGCATCATTTTTGAACAGGAGCTTCAACCGTTTTGTGGCATATGAGAAATTCCCTAAGCCCCGGACCTGTCGATTTTGGTCAAAAATGAAAATTTCAAAAGTGCCCCAATTTCTGCTTTAAACTTTAGGTACTATCCCAAAATGTATCACTGAGGTGACAGAAGTTGATTTCGGAGCATCATTTTTGAACAGGTGCTTCAACCGTTTTGTGGCATATGAGAAATTCCCTAAGCCCCGAACCTGTCGATTTTGGTCAAAAATGTAAATTTCAAAAGTGCCCCAATTTCTGCTTTAAACTTTAGGTACTATCCCAAAATGTATCACTAAGGTGACAGAAGTTGATTTCGGAGCATCATTTTTGAACAGGTGCTTCAACCGTTTTGTGGCATATGAAAAATTCCCTAAGCCCAGGACCTGTCGATTTTGGTCAAAAATTAAAATTTCAAAAGTGCCCCAATTTCTTCTTTAAACTTTAGGTACTATCCCAAAATGTATCACTAAGGTGACAGAAGTTGATTTCGGAGCATCATTTTTGAACAGGAGCTTCAACCGTTTTGTGGCATATGAGAAATTCCCTAAGCCCCGGACCTGTCGATTTTGGTCAAAAATGAAAATTTCAAAAGTTCCCCAATTTCTGCTTTGAACTTTAGGTACTATCCCAAAATGTATCACTGAGGTGACAGAAGTTGATTTCGGAGCATCATTTTTGAACAGGTGCTTCAACCGTTTTGTGGCATATGAGAAATTCCCTAAGCCCCGAACCTGTCGATTTTGGTCAAAAATGTAAATTTCAAAAGTGCCCCAATTTCTGCTTTAAACTTTAGGTACTATCCCAAAATGTATCACTAAGGTGACAGAAGTTGATTTCGGAGCATCATTTTTGAACAGGAGCTTCAACCGTTTTGTGGCATATGAAAAATTCCCTAAGCCCAGGACCTGTCGATTTTGGTCAAAAATGAAAATTTCAAAAGTGCCCCAATTTCTGCTTTAAACTTTAGGTACTATCCCAAAATGTATCACTAAGGTGACAGAAGTTGATTTCGGAGCATCATTTTTGAACAGGAGCTTCAACCGTTTTGTGGCATATGAGAAATTCCCTAAGCCCAGGACCTGTCGATTTTGGTCAAAAATAAAAATTTCAAAAGTGCCCCAATTTCTGCTTTAAACTTTAGGTACTATCCCAAAATGTATCACTAAGGTGACAGAAGTTGATTTCGGAGCATCATTTTTGAACAGGTGCTTCAACCGTTTTGTGGCATATGAGAAATTCCCTAAGCCCCGAACCTGTCGATTTTGGTCAAAAATTTAAATTTCAAAAGTGCCCCAATTTCTGCTTTAAACTTTAGGTACTATCCCAAAATGTATCACTAAGGTGACAGAAGTTGATTTCGGAGCATCATTTTTGAACAGGTGCTTCAACCGTTTTGTGGCATATGAAAAATTCCCTAAGCCCAGGACCTGTCGATTTTGGTCAAAAATTAAAATTTCAAAAGTGCCCCAATTTCTTCTTTAAACTTTAGGTACTATCCCAAAATGTATCACTAAGGTGACAGAAGTTGATTTCGGAGCATCATTTTTGAACAGGTGCTTCAACCGTTTTGTGGCATATGAGAAATTCCCTAAGCCCCGAACCTGTCGATTTTGGTCAAAAATGTAAATTTCAAAAGTGCCCCAATTTCTGCTTTAAACTTTAGGTACTATCCCAAAATGTATCACTAAGGTGACAGAAGTTGATTTCGGAGCATCATTTTTGAACAGGAGCTTCAACCGTTTTGTGGCATATGAAAAATTCCCTAAGCCCAGGACCTGTCGATTTTGGTCAAAAATGAAAATTTCAAAAGTGCCCCAATTTCTGCTTTAAACTTTAGGTACTATCCCAAAATGTATCACTAAGGTGACAGAAGTTGATTTCGGAGCATCATTTTTGAACAGGAGCTTCAACCGTTTTGTGGCATATGAGAAATTCCCTAAGCCCCGGACCTGTCGATTTTGGTCAAAAATGAAAATTTCAAAAGTGCCCCAATTTCTGCTTTAAACTTTAGGTACTATCCCAAAATGTATCACTGAGGTGACAGAAGTTGATTTCGGAGCATCATTTTTGAACAGGTGCTTCAACCGTTTTGTGGCATATGAGAAATTCCCTAAGCCCCGAACCTGTCGATTTTGGTCAAAAATGTAAATTTCAAAAGTGCCCCAATTTCTGCTTTAAACTTTAGGTACTATCCCAAAATGTATCACTAAGGTGACAGAAGTTGATTTCGGAGCATCATTTTTGAACAGGTGCTTCAACCGTTTTGTGGCATATGAAAAATTCCCTAAGCCCAGGACCTGTCGATTTTGGTCAAAAATTAAAATTTCAAAAGTGCCCCAATTTCTTCTTTAAACTTTAGGTACTATCCCAAAATGTATCACTAAGGTGACAGAAGTTGATTTCGGAGCATCATTTTTGAACAGGAGCTTCAACCGTTTTGTGGCATATGAGAAATTCCCTAAGCCCCGGACCTGTCGATTTTGGTCAAAAATGAAAATTTCAAAAGTTCCCCAATTTCTGCTTTGAACTTTAGGTACTATCCCAAAATGTATCACTGAGGTGACAGAAGTTGATTTCGGAGCATCATTTTTGAACAGGTGCTTCAACCGTTTTGTGGCATATGAGAAATTCCCTAAGCCCCGAACCTGTCGATTTTGGTCAAAAATGTAAATTTCAAAAGTGCCCCAATTTCTGCTTTAAACTTTAGGTACTATCCCAAAATGTATCACTAAGGTGACAGAAGTTGATTTCGGAGCATCATTTTTGAACAGGAGCTTCAACCGTTTTGTGGCATATGAAAAATTCCCTAAGCCCAGGACCTGTCGATTTTGGTCAAAAATGAAAATTTCAAAAGTGCCCCAATTTCTGCTTTAAACTTTAGGTACTATCCCAAAATGTATCACTAAGGTGACAGAAGTTGATTTCGGAGCATCATTTTTGAACAGGAGCTTCAACCGTTTTGTGGCATATGAGAAATTCCCTAAGCCCAGGACCTGTCGATTTTGGTCAAAAATAAAAATTTCAAAAGTGCCCCAATTTCTGCTTTAAACTTTAGGTACTATCCCAAAATGTATCACTAAGGTGACAGAAGTTGATTTCGGAGCATCATTTTTGAACAGGTGCTTCAACCGTTTTGTGGCATATGAGAAATTCCCTAAGCCCCGAACCTGTCGATTTTGGTCAAAAATTTAAATTTCAAAAGTGCCCCAATTTCTGCTTTAAACTTTAGGTACTATCCCAAAATGTATCACTAAGGTGACAGAAGTTGATTTCGGAGCATCATTTTTGAACAGGTGCTTCAACCGTTTTGTGGCATATGAAAAATTCCCTAAGCCCAGGACCTGTCGATTTTGGTCAAAAATTAAAATTTCAAAAGTGCCCCAATTTCTTCTTTAAACTTTAGGTACTATCCCAAAATGTATCACTAAGGTGACAGAAGTTGATTTCGGAGCATCATTTTTGAACAGGAGCTTCAACCGTTTTGTGGCATATGAGAAATTCCCTAAGACCCGGACCTGTCGATTTTGGTCAAAAATGAAAATTTCAAAAGTTCCCCAATTTCTGCTTTGAACTTTAGGTACTATCCCAAAATGTATCACTGAGGTGACAGAAGTTGATTTCGGAGCATCATTTTTGAACAGGTGCTTCAACCGTTTTGTGGCATATGAGAAATTCCCTAAGCCCCGAACTTGTCGATTTTGGTCAAAAATGTAAATTTCAAAAGTGCCCCAATTTCTGCTTTAAACTTTAGGTACTATCCCAAAATGTATCACTAAGGTGACAGAAGTTGATTTCGGAGCATCATTTTTGAACAGGAGCTTCAACCGTTTTGTGGCATATGAAAAATTCCCTAAGCCCAGGACCTGTCGATTTTGGTCAAAAATGAAAATTTCAAAAGTGCCCCAATTTCTGCTTTAAACTTTAGGTACTATCCCAAAATGTATCACTAAGGTGACAGAAGTTGATTTCGGAGCATCATTTTTGAACAGGAGCTTCAACCGTTTTGTGGCATATGAGAAATTCCCTAAGCCCAGGACCTGTCGATTTTGGTCAAAAATAAAAATTTCAAAAGTGCCCCAATTTCTGCTTTAAACTTTAGGTACTATCCCAAAATGTATCACTAAGGTGACAGAAGTTGATTTCGGAGCATCATTTTTGAACAGGAGCTTCAACCGTTTTGTGGCATATGAGAAATTCCCTAAGCCCCGGACCTGTCGATTTTGGTCAAAAATGAAAATTTCAAAAGTGCCCCAATTTCTGCTTTAAACTTTAGGTACTATCCCAAAATGTATCACTGAGGTGACAGAAGTTGATTTCGGAGCATCATTTTTGAACAGGTGCTTCAACCGTTTTGTGGCATATGAGAAATTCCCTAAGCCCCGAACCTGTCGATTTTGGTCAAAAATGTAAATTTCAAAAGTGCCCCAATTTCTGCTTTAAACTTTAGGTACTATCCCAAAATGTATCACTAAGGTGACAGAAGTTGATTTCGGAGCATCATTTTTGAACAGGAGCTTCAACCGTTTTGTGGCATATGAAAAATTCCCTAAGCCCAGGACCTGTCGATTTTGGTCAAAAATGAAAATTTCAAAAGTGCCCCAATTTCTGCTTTAAACTTTAGGTACTATCCCAAAATGTATCACTAAGGTGACAGAAGTTGATTTCGGAGCATCATTTTTGAACAGGAGCTTCAACCGTTTTGTGGCATATGAGAAATTCCCTAAGCCCCGGACCTGTCGATTTTGGTCAAAAATGAAAATTTCAAAAGTGCCCCAATTTCTGCTTTAAACTTTAGGTACTATCCCAAAATGTATCACTGAGGTGACAGAAGTTGATTTCGGAGCATCATTTTTGAACAGGTGCTTCAACCGTTTTGTGGCATATGAGAAATTCCCTAAGCCCCGAACCTGTCGATTTT
Source organism: Pseudophryne corroboree (assembly GCF_028390025.1). NCBI lineage: Eukaryota > Metazoa > Chordata > Amphibia > Anura > Myobatrachidae > Pseudophryne > Pseudophryne corroboree. The sequence continues at coordinate 45,945 of NW_026968461.1, read as the reverse complement.
GGTCAAAAATGTAAATTTCAAAAGTGCCCCAATTTCTGCTTTAAACTTTAGGTACTATCCCAAAATGTATCACTAAGGTGACAGAAGTTGATTTCGGAGCATCATTTTTGAACAGGTGCTTCAACCGTTTTGTGGCATATGAAAAATTCCCTAAGCCCAGGACCTGTCGATTTTGGTCAAAAATTAAAATTTCAAAAGTGCCCCAATTTCTTCTTTAAACTTTAGGTACTATCCCAAAATGTATCACTAAGGTGACAGAAGTTGATTTCGGAGCATCATTTTTGAACAGGAGCTTCAACCGTTTTGTGGCATATGAGAAATTCCCTAAGCCCCGGACCTGTCGATTTTGGTCAAAAATGAAAATTTCAAAAGTTCCCCAATTTCTGCTTTGAACTTTAGGTACTATCCCAAAATGTATCACTGAGGTGACAGAAGTTGATTTCGGAGCATCATTTTTGAACAGGTGCTTCAACCGTTTTGTGGCATATGAGAAATTCCCTAAGCCCCGAACCTGTCGATTTTGGTCAAAAATTTAAATTTCAAAAGTGCCCCAATTTCTGCTTTAAACTTTAGGTACTATCCCAAAATGTATCACTAAGGTGACAGAAGTTGATTTCGGAGCATCATTTTTGAACAGGTGCTTCAACCGTTTTGTGGCATATGAAAAATTCCCTAAGCCCAGGACCTGTCAATTTTGGTCAAAAATGAAAATTTCAAAAGTGCCCCAATTTCTTCTTTAAACTTTAGGTACTATCCCAAAATGTATCACTAAGGTGACAGAAGTTGATTTCGGAGCATCATTTTTGAACAGGAGCTTCAACCGTTTTGTGGCATATGAGAAATTCCCTAAGCCCCGGACCTGTCGATTTTGGTCAAAAATGAAAATTTCAAAAGTTCCCCAATTTCTGCTTTGAACTTTAGGTACTATCCCAAAATGTATCACTGAGGTGACAGAAGTTGATTTCGGAGCATCATTTTTGAACAGGTGCTTCAACCGTTTTGTGGCATATGAGAAATTCCCTAAGCCCCGAACCTGTCGATTTTGGTCAAAAATGTAAATTTCAAAAGTGCCCCAATTTCTGCTTTAAACTTTAGGTACTATCCCAAAATGTATCACTAAGGTGACAGAAGTTGATTTCGGAGCATCATTTTTGAACAGGAGCTTCAACCGTTTTGTGGCATATGAAAAATTCCCTAAGCCCAGGACCTGTTGATTTTGGTCAAAAATGAAAATTTCAAAAGTGCCCCAATTTCTGCTTTAAACTTTAGGTACTATCCCAAAATGTATCACTAAGGTGACAGAAGTTGATTTCGGAGCATCATTTTTGAACAGGAGCTTCAACCGTTTTGTGGCATATGAGAAATTCCCTAAGCCCAGGACCTGTCGATTTTGGTCAAAAATAAAAATTTCAAAAGTGCCCCAATTTCTGCTTTAAACTTTAGGTACTATCCCAAAATGTATCACTAAGGTGACAGAAGTTGATTTCGGAGCATCATTTTTGAACAGGAGCTTCAACCGTTTTGTGGCATATGAGAAATTCCCTAAGCCCCGGACCTGTCGATTTTGGTCAAAAATGAAAATTTCAAAAGTGCCCCAATTTCTGCTTTAAACTTTAGGTACTATCCCAAAATGTATCACTGAGGTGACAGAAGTTGATTTCGGAGCATCATTTTTGAACAGGTGCTTCAACCGTTTTGTGGCATATGAGAAATTCCCTAAGCCCCGAACCTGTCGATTTTGGTCAAAAATGTAAATTTCAAAAGTGCCCCAATTTCTGCTTTAAACTTTAGGTACTATCCCAAAATGTATCACTAAGGTGACAGAAGTTGATTTCGGAGCATCATTTTTGAACAGGTGCTTCAACCGTTTTGTGGCATATGAAAAATTCCCTAAGCCCAGGACCTGTCGATTTTGGTCAAAAATTAAAATTTCAAAAGTGCCCCAATTTCTTCTTTAAACTTTAGGTACTATCCCAAAATGTATCACTAAGGTGACAGAAGTTGATTTCGGAGCATCATTTTTGAACAGGAGCTTCAACCGTTTTGTGGCATATGAGAAATTCCCTAAGCCCCGGACCTGTCGATTTTGGTCAAAAATGAAAATTTCAAAAGTTCCCCAATTTCTGCTTTGAACTTTAGGTACTATCCCAAAATGTATCACTGAGGTGACAGAAGTTGATTTCGGAGCATCATTTTTGAACAGGTGCTTCAACCGTTTTGTGGCATATGAGAAATTCCCTAAGCCCCGAACCTGTCGATTTTGGTCAAAAATTTAAATTTCAAAAGTGCCCCAATTTCTGCTTTAAACTTTAGGTACTATCCCAAAATGTATCACTAAGGTGACAGAAGTTGATTTCGGAGCATCATTTTTGAACAGGTGCTTCAACCGTTTTGTGGCATATGAAAAATTCCCTAAGCCCAGGACCTGTCAATTTTGGTCAAAAATGAAAATTTCAAAAGTGCCCCAATTTCTTCTTTAAACTTTAGGTACTATCCCAAAATGTATCACTAAGGTGACAGAAGTTGATTTCGGAGCATCATTTTTGAACAGGAGCTTCAACCGTTTTGTGGCATATGAGAAATTCCCTAAGCCCCGGACCTGTCGATTTTGGTCAAAAATGAAAATTTCAAAAGTTCCCCAATTTCTGCTTTGAACTTTAGGTACTATCCCAAAATGTATCACTGAGGTGACAGAAGTTGATTTCGGAGCATCATTTTTGAACAGGTGCTTCAACCGTTTTGTGGCATATGAGAAATTCCCTAAGCCCCGAACCTGTCGATTTTGGTCAAAAATGTAAATTTCAAAAGTGCCCCAATTTCTGCTTTAAACTTTAGGTACTATCCCAAAATGTATCACTAAGGTGACAGAAGTTGATTTCGGAGCATCATTTTTGAACAGGAGCTTCAACCGTTTTGTGGCATATGAAAAATTCCCTAAGCCCAGGACCTGTTGATTTTGGTCAAAAATGAAAATTTCAAAAGTGCCCCAATTTCTGCTTTAAACTTTAGGTACTATCCCAAAATGTATCACTAAGGTGACAGAAGTTGATTTCGGAGCATCATTTTTGAACAGGAGCTTCAACCGTTTTGTGGCATATGAGAAATTCCCTAAGCCCAGGACCTGTCGATTTTGGTCAAAAATAAAAATTTCAAAAGTGCCCCAATTTCTGCTTTAAACTTTAGGTACTATCCCAAAATGTATCACTAAGGTGACAGAAGTTGATTTCGGAGCATCATTTTTGAACAGGAGCTTCAACCGTTTTGTGGCATATGAGAAATTCCCTAAGCCCCGGACCTGTCGATTTTGGTCAAAAATGAAAATTTCAAAAGTGCCCCAATTTCTGCTTTAAACTTTAGGTACTATCCCAAAATGTATCACTGAGGTGACAGAAGTTGATTTCGGAGCATCATTTTTGAACAGGTGCTTCAACCGTTTTGTGGCATATGAGAAATTCCCTAAGCCCCGAACCTGTCGATTTTGGTCAAAAATGTAAATTTCAAAAGTGCCCCAATTTCTGCTTTAAACTTTAGGTACTATCCCAAAATGTATCACTAAGGTGACAGAAGTTGATTTCGGAGCATCATTTTTGAACAGGAGCTTCAACCGTTTTGTGGCATATGAAAAATTCCCTAAGCCCAGGACCTGTCGATTTTGGTCAAAAATGAAAATTTCAAAAGTGCCCCAATTTCTGCTTTAAACTTTAGGTACTATCCCAAAATGTATCACTAAGGTGACAGAAGTTGATTTCGGAGCATCATTTTTGAACAGGAGCTTCAACCGTTTTGTGGCATATGAGAAATTCCCTAAGCCCCGGACCTGTCGATTTTGGTCAAAAATGAAAATTTCAAAAGTGCCCCAATTTCTGCTTTAAACTTTAGGTACTATCCCAAAATGTATCACTGAGGTGACAGAAGTTGATTTCGGAGCATCATTTTTGAACAGGTGCTTCAACCGTTTTGTGGCATATGAGAAATTCCCTAAGCCCCGAACCTGTCGATTTTGGTCAAAAATGTAAATTTCAAAAGTGCCCCAATTTCTGCTTTAAACTTTAGGTACTATCCCAAAATGTATCACTGAGGTGACAGAAGTTGATTTCGGAGCATCATTTTTGAACAGGTGCTTCAACCGTTTTGTGGCATATGAAAAATTCCCTAAGCCCAGGACCTGTCGATTTTGGTCAAAAATTAAAATTTCAAAAGTGCCCCAATTTCTTCTTTAAACTTTAGGTACTATCCCAAAATGTATCACTAAGGTGACAGAAGTTGATTTCGGAGCATCATTTTTGAACAGGAGCTTCAACCGTTTTGTGGCATATGAGAAATTCCCTAAGCCCCGGACCTGTCGATTTTGGTCAAAAATGAAAATTTCAAAAGTTCCCCAATTTCTGCTTTGAACTTTAGGTACTATCCCAAAATGTATCACTGAGGTGACAGAAGTTGATTTCGGAGCATCATTTTTGAACAGGTGCTTCAACCGTTTTGTGGCATATGAGAAATTCCCTAAGCCCCGAACCTGTCGATTTTGGTCAAAAATGTAAATTTCAAAAGTGCCCCAATTTCTGCTTTAAACTTTAGGTACTATCCCAAAATGTATCACTAAGGTGACAGAAGTTGATTTCGGAGCATCATTTTTGAACAGGAGCTTCAACCGTTTTGTGGCATATGAAAAATTCCCTAAGCCCAGGACCTGTCGATTTTGGTCAAAAATGAAAATTTCAAAAGTGCCCCAATTTCTGCTTTAAACTTTAGGTACTATCCCAAAATGTATCACTAAGGTGACAGAAGTTGATTTCGGAGCATCATTTTTGAACAGGAGCTTCAACCGTTTTGTGGCATATGAGAAATTCCCTAAGCCCCGGACCTGTCGATTTTGGTCAAAAATGAAAATTTCAAAAGTGCCCCAATTTCTGCTTTAAACTTTAGGTACTATCCCAAAATGTATCACTGAGGTGACAGAAGTTGATTTCGGAGCATCATTTTTGAACAGGTGCTTCAACCGTTTTGTGGCATATGAGAAATTCCCTAAGCCCCGAACCTGTCGATTTTGGTCAAAAATGTAAATTTCAAAAGTGCCCCAATTTCTGCTTTAAACTTTAGGTACTATCCCAAAATGTATCACTAAGGTGACAGAAGTTGATTTCGGAGCATCATTTTTGAACAGGAGCTTCAACCGTTTTGTGGCATATGAAAAATTCCCTAAGCCCAGGACCTGTCGATTTTGGTCAAAAATGAAAATTTCAAAAGTGCCCCAATTTCTGCTTTAAACTTTAGGTACTATCCCAAAATGTATCACTAAGGTGACAGAAGTTGATTTCGGAGCATCATTTTTGAACAGGAGCTTCAACCGTTTTGTGGCATATGAGAAATTCCCTAAGCCCCGGACCTGTCGATTTTGGTCAAAAATGAAAATTTCAAAAGTGCCCCAATTTCTGCTTTAAACTTTAGGTACTATCCCAAAATGTATCACTGAGGTGACAGAAGTTGATTTCGGAGCATCATTTTTGAACAGGTGCTTCAACCGTTTTGTGGCATATGAGAAATTCCCTAAGCCCCGAACCTGTCGATTTTGGTCAAAAATGTAAATTTCAAAAGTGCCCCAATTTCTGCTTTAAACTTTAGGTACTATCCCAAAATGTATCACTAAGGTGACAGAAGTTGATTTCGGAGCATCATTTTTGAACAGGTGCTTCAACCGTTTTGTGGCATATGAAAAATTCCCTAAGCCCAGGACCTGTCGATTTTGGTCAAAAATTAAAATTTCAAAAGTGCCCCAATTTCTTCTTTAAACTTTAGGTACTATCCCAAAATGTATCACTAAGGTGACAGAAGTTGATTTCGGAGCATCATTTTTGAACAGGAGCTTCAACCGTTTTGTGGCATATGAGAAATTCCCTAAGCCCCGGACCTGTCGATTTTGGTCAAAAATGAAAATTTCAAAAGTTCCCCAATTTCTGCTTTGAACTTTAGGTACTATCCCAAAATGTATCACTGAGGTGACAGAAGTTGATTTCGGAGCATCATTTTTGAACAGGTGCTTCAACCGTTTTGTGGCATATGAGAAATTCCCTAAGCCCCGAACCTGTCGATTTTGGTCAAAAATGTAAATTTCAAAAGTGCCCCAATTTCTGCTTTAAACTTTAGGTACTATCCCAAAATGTATCACTAAGGTGACAGAAGTTGATTTCGGAGCATCATTTTTGAACAGGAGCTTCAACCGTTTTGTGGCATATGAAAAATTCCCTAAGCCCAGGACCTGTCGATTTTGGTCAAAAATGAAAATTTCAAAAGTGCCCCAATTTCTGCTTTAAACTTTAGGTACTATCCCAAAATGTATCACTAAGGTGACAGAAGTTGATTTCGGAGCATCATTTTTGAACAGGAGCTTCAACCGTTTTGTGGCATATGAGAAATTCCCTAAGCCCAGGACCTGTCGATTTTGGTCAAAAATAAAAATTTCAAAAGTGCCCCAATTTCTGCTTTAAACTTTAGGTACTATCCCAAAATGTATCACTAAGGTGACAGAAGTTGATTTCGGAGCATCATTTTTGAACAGGAGCTTCAACCGTTTTGTGGCATATGAGAAATTCCCTAAGCCCCGAACCTGTCGATTTTGGTCAAAAATGTAATTTTCAAAAGTGCCCCAATTTCTGCTTTGAACTTTAGGTACTATCCCAAAATGTATCACTGAGGTGACAGAAGTTGATTTCGGAGCATCATTTTTGAACAGGTGCTTCAACCGTTTTGTGGCATATGAGAAATTCCCTAAGCCCCGAACCTGTCGATTTTGGTCAAAAAAGAAAATTTCAAAAGTGCCCCAATTTCTGCTTTAAACTTTAGGTACTATCCCAAAATGTATCACTAAGGTGACAGAAGTTGATTTCGGAGCATCATTTTTGAACAGGAGCTTCAACCGTTTTGTGGCATATGAAAAATCCCCTAAGCCCAGGACCTGTCGATTTTGGTCAAAAATGAAAATTTCAAAAGTGCCCCAATTTCTGCTTTAAACTTTAGGTACTATCCCAAAATGTATCACTGAGGTGACAGAAGTTGATTTCGGAGCATCATTTTTGAACAGGTGCTTCAACCGTTTTGTGGCATATGAGAAATTCCCTAAGCCCCGAACCTGTTGATTTTGGTCAAAAATGTAATTTTCAAAAGTGCCCCAATTTCTGCTTTAAACTTTAGGTACTATCCCAAAATGTATCACTAAGGTGACAGAAGTTGATTTCGGAGCATCATTTTTGAACAGGAGCTTCAACCATTTTGTGGCATATGAAAAATTCCCTAAGCCCAGGAACTGTCGATTTTGGTCAAAAATGAAAATTTCAAAAGTGCCCCAATTTCTGCTTTAAACTTTAGGTACTATCCCAAAATGTATCACTAAGGTGACAGAAGTTGATTTCGGAGCATCATTTTTAAACAGGAGCTTCAACCGTTTTGTGGCATATGAAAAATTCCCTAAGCCCAGGACCTGTCGATTTTGGTCAAAAATAAAAATTTCAAAAGTGCCCCAATTTCTGCTTTAAACTTTAGGTACTGTCCCAAAATGTATCACTGAGGTGACAGAAGTTGATTTCGGAGCATCATTTTTGAACAGGAGCTTCAACCGTTTTGTGGCATATGAGAAATTCCCTAAGCCCCGGACCGGTCGATTTTGGTCAAAAATGAAAATTTCAAAAGTGCCCCAATTTCTGCTTTAAACTTTAGGTACTATCCCAAAATGTATCACTGAGGTGACAGAAGTTGATTTCGGAGCATCATTTTTGAACAGGTGCTTCAACCGTTTTGTGGCATATGAGAAATTCCCTAAGCCCCGAACCTGTCGATTTTGGTCAAAAATGTAAATTTCAAAAGTGCCCCAATTTCTGCTTTAAACTTTAGGTACTATCCCAAAATGTATCACTAAGGTGACAGAAGTTGATTTCGGAGCATCATTTTTGAACAGGAGCTTCAACCGTTTTGTGGCATATGAAAAATTCCCTAAGCCATGGACCTGTCGATTTTGGTCAAAAATGAAAATTTCAAAAGTTCCCCAATTTCTGCTTTAAACTTTAGGTACTATCCCAAAATGTATCACTAAGGTGACAGAAGTTGATTTCGGAGCATCATTTTTGAACAGGAGCTTCAACCGTATTGTGGCATATGAGAAATTCCCTAAGCCCCGGACCTACCGATTTTGGTCAAAAATAAAAATTTAAAAAGTGCCCCAATTTCTGCTTTAAACTTTAGGTACTATCCCAAAATGTATCACTAAGGTGACAGAAGTTGATTTCGGAGCATCATTTTTGAACAGGTGCTTCAACCGTTTTGTGGCATATGAGAAATTCCCTAAGCCCCGAACCTGTCGATTTTGGTCAAAAATTTAAATTTCAAAAGTGCCCCAATTTCTGCTTTGAACTTTAGGTACTATCCCAAAATGTATCACTGAGGTGACAGAAGTTGATTTCGGAGCATCATTTTTGAACAGGTGCTTCAACCGTTTTGTGGCATATGAGAAATTCCCTAAGCCCCGAACATGTCGATTTTGGTCAAAAATTTAAATTACAAAAGTGCCCCAATTTCTGCTTTAAACTTTAGGTACTATCCCAAAATGTATTACTAAGGTGACAGAAAATGATTTCGGAGCATCATTTTTGAACAGGAGCTTCAACCGTTTTGTGGCATATGAAAAATTCCCTAAGCCCCGAACCTGTCGATTTTAGTCAAAAATGTAAATTTCAAAAGTGCCCCAATTTCTGCTTTAAACTTTAGGTACTATCCCAAAATGTATCACTAAGGTGACAGAAGTTGATTTCGGAGCATCATTTTTGAACAGGAGCTTCAACCGTTTTGTGGCATATGAAAAATTCCCTAAGCCCAGGACCTGTCGATTTTGGTCAAAAATGAAAATTTCAAAAGTGCCCCAATTTCTGCTTTAAACTTTAGGTACTATCCCAAAATGTATCACTAAGGTGACAGAAGTTGATTTCGGAGCATCATTTTTGAACAGGAGCTTCAACCGTTTTGTGGCATATGAGAAATTCCCTAAGCCCAGGACCTGTCGATTTTGGTCAAAAATAAAAATTTCAAAAGTGCCCCAATTTCTGCTTTAAACTTTAGGTACTATCCCAAAATGTATCACTAAGGTGACAGAAGTTGATTTTGGAGCATCATTTTTGAACAGGAGCTTCAACCGTTTTGTGGCATATGAGAAATTCCCTAAGCCCTGGACCTGTCGATTTTGGTCAAAAATGAAAATTTCAAAAGTGCCCCAATTTCTGCTTTAAACTTTAGGTACTATCCCAAAATGTATCACTGAGGTGACAGAAGTTGATTTCGGAGCATCATTTTTGAACAGGTGCTTCAACCGTTTTGTGGCATATGAGAAATTCCCTAAGCCCCGAACCTGTCGATTTTGGTCAAAAATGTAAATTTCAAAAGTGCCCCAATTTCTGCTTTAAACTTTAGGTACTATCCCAAAATGTATCACTAAGGTGACAGAAGTTGATTTCGGAGCATCATTTTTGAACAGGAGCTTCAACCGTTTTGTGGCATATGAAAAATTCCCTAAGCCCAGGACCTGTCGATTTTGGTCAAAAATGAAAATTTCAAAAGTGCCCCAATTTCTGCTTTAAACTTTAGGTACTATCCCAAAATGTATCACTAAGGTGACAGAAGTTGATTTCGGAGCATCATTTTTGAACAGGAGCTTCAACCGTTTTGTGGCATATGAGAAATTCCCTAAGCCCCGGACCTGTCGATTTTGGTCAAAAATGAAAATTTCAAAAGTGCCCCAATTTCTGCTTTAAACTTTAGGTACTATCCCAAAATGTATCACTGAGGTGACAGAAGTTGATTTCGGAGTATCATTTTTGAACAGGTGCTTCAACCGTTTTGTGGCATATGAGAAATTCCCTAAGCCCCGAACCTGTTGATTTTGGTCAAAAATGTAAATTTCAAAAGTGCCCCAATTTCTGCTTTAAACTTTAGGTACTATCCCAAAATGTATCACTAAGGTGACAGAAGTTGATTTCGGAGCATCATTTTTGAACAGGAGCTTCAACCATTTTGTGGCATATGAAAAATTCCCTAAGCCTAGGACCTGTCGATTTTGGTCAAAAATGAAAATTTCAAAAGTGCCCCAATTTCTGCTTTAAACTTTAGGTACTATCCCAAAATGTATCACTAAGGTGACAGAAGTTGATTTCGGAGCATCATTTTTGAACAGGAGCTTCAACCGTTTTGTGGCATATGAGAAATTCCCTAAGCCCAGGACCTGTCGATTTTGGTCAAAAATAAAAATTTCAAAAGTGCCCCAATTTCTGCTTTAAACTTTAGGTACTATCCCAAAATGTATCACTAAGGTGACAGAAGTTGATTTTGGAGCATCATTTTTGAACAGGAGCTTCAACCGTTTTGTGGCATATGAGAAATTCCCTAAGCCCTGGACCTGTCGATTTTGGTCAAAAATGAAAATTTCAAAAGTGCCCCAATTTCTGCTTTAAACTTTAGGTACTATCCCAAAATGTATCACTGAGGTGACAGAAGTTGATTTCGGAGCATCATTTTTGAACAGGTGCTTCAACCGTTTTGTGGCATATGAGAAATTCCCTAAGCCCCGAACCTGTCGATTTTGGTCAAAAATGTAAATTTCAAAAGTGCCCCAATTTCTGCTTTAAACTTTAGGTACTATCCCAAAATGTATCACTAAGGTGACAGAAGTTGATTTCGGAGCATCATTTTTGAACAGGAGCTTCAACCGTTTTGTGGCATATGAAAAATTCCCTAAGCCCAGGACCTGTCGATTTTGGTCAAAAATGAAAATTTCAAAAGTGCCCCAATTTCTGCTTTAAACTTTAGGTACTATCCCAAAATGTATCACTAAGGTGACAGAAGTTGATTTCGGAGCATCATTTTTGAACAGGAGCTTCAACCGTTTTGTGGCATATGAGAAATTCCCTAAGCCCCGGACCTGTCGATTTTGGTCAAAAATGAAAATTTCAAAAGTGCCCCAATTTCTGCTTTAAACTTTAGGTACTATCCCAAAATGTATCACTGAGGTGACAGAAGTTGATTTCGGAGTATCATTTTTGAACAGGTGCTTCAACCGTTTTGTGGCATATGAGAAATTCCCTAAGCCCCGAACCTGTTGATTTTGGTCAAAAATGTAAATTTCAAAAGTGCCCCAATTTCTGCTTTAAACTTTAGGTACTATCCCAAAATGTATCACTAAGGTGACAGAAGTTGATTTCGGAGCATCATTTTTGAACAGGAGCTTCAACCATTTTGTGGCATATGAAAAATTCCCTAAGCCTAGGACCTGTCGATTTTGGTCAAAAATGAAAATTTCAAAAGTGCCCCAATTTCTGCTTTAAACTTTAGGTACTATCCCAAAATGTATCACTAAGGTGACAGAAGTTGATTTCGGAGCATCATTTTTAAACAGGAGCTTCAACCGTTTTGTGGCATATGAAAAATTCCCTAAGCCCAGGACCTGTCGATTTTGGTCAAAAATAAAAATTTCAAAAGTGCCCCAATTTCTGCTTTAAACTTTAGGTACTGTCCCAAAATGTATCACTGAGGTGACAGAAGTTGATTTCGGAGCATCATTTTTGAACAGGAGCTTCAACCGTTTTGTGGCATATGAGAAATTCCCTAAGCCCCGGACCGGTCGATTTTGGTCAAAAATGAAAATTTCAAAAGTGCCCCAATTTCTGCTTTAAACTTTAGGTACTATCCCAAAATGTATCACTGAGGTGACAGAAGTTGATTTCGGAGCATCATTTTTGAACAGGTGCTTCAACCGTTTTGTGGCATATGAGAAATTCCCTAAGCCCCGAACCTGTCGATTTTGGTCAAAAATTTAAATTTCAAAAGTGCCCCAATTTCTGCTTTAAACTTTAGGTACTATCCCAAAATGTATCACTAAGGTGACAGAAGTTGATTTCGGAGCATCATTTTTGAACAGGAGCTTCAACCGTTTTGTGGCATATGAAAAATTCCCTAAGCCCAGGACCTGTCGATTTTGGTCAAAAATGAAAATTTCAAAAGTGCCCCAATTTCTGCTTTAAACTTTAGGTACTATCCCAAAATGTATCACTAAGGTGACAGAAGTTGATTTCGGAGCATCATTTTTGAACAGGAGCTTCAACCGTTTTGTGGCATATGAGAAATTCCCTAAGCCCCGGACCTGTCGATTTTGGTCAAAAATGAAAATTTCAAAAGTTCCCCAATTTCTGCTTTAAACTTTAGGTACTATCCCAAAATGTATCACTAAGGTGACAGAAGTTGATTTCGGAGCATCATTTTTGAACAGGAGCTTCAACCGTATTGTGGCATATGAGAAATTCCCTAAGCCCCGAACCTGTCGATTTTGGTCAAAAATGAAAATTTCAAAAGTGCCCCAATTTCTGCTTTAAACTTTAGGTACTATCCCAAAATGTATCACTAAGGTGACAGAAGTTGATTTCGGAGCATCATTTTTGAACAGGAGCTTCAACCGTTTTGTGGCATATGAAAAATTCCCTAAGCCCAGGACCTGTCGATTTTGGTCAAAAATGAAAATTTCAAAAGTGCCCCAATTTCTGCTTTAAACTTTAGGTACTATCCCAAAATGTATCACTAAGGTGACAGAAGTTGATTTCGGAGCATCATTTTTGAACAGGAGCTTCAACCGTTTTGTGGCATATGAGAAATTCCCTAAGCCCAGGACCTGTCGATTTTGGTCAAAAATAAAAATTTCAAAAGTGCCCCAATTTCTGCTTTAAACTTTAGGTACTATCCCAAAATGTATCACTAAGGTGACAGAAGTTGATTTCGGAGCATCATTTTTGAACAGGAGCTTCAACCGTTTTGTGGCATATGAGAAATTCCCTAAGCCCCGGACCTGTCGATTTTGGTCAAAAATGAAAATTTCAAAAGTGCCCCAATTTCTGCTTTAAACTTTAGGTACTATCCCAAAATGTATCACTGAGGTGACAGAAGTTGATTTCGGAGCATCATTTTTGAACAGGTGCTTCAACCGTTTTGTGGCATATGAGAAATTCCCTAAGCCCCGAACCTGTCGATTTTGGTCAAAAATGTAAATTTCAAAAGTGCCCCAATTTCTGCTTTAAACTTTAGGTACTATCCCAAAATGTATCACTAAGGTGACAGAAGTTGATTTCGGAGCATCATTTTTGAACAGGAGCTTCAACCGTTTTGTGGCATATGAAAAATTCCCTAAGCCCAGGACCTGTCGATTTTGGTCAAAAATGAAAATTTCAAAAGTGCCCCAATTTCTGCTTTAAACTTTAGGTACTATCCCAAAATGTATCACTAAGGTGACAGAAGTTGATTTCGGAGCATCATTTTTGAACAGGAGCTTCAACCGTTTTGTGGCATATGAAAAATTCCCTAAGCCCAGGACCTGTCGATTTTGGTCAAAAATAAAAATTTCAAAAGTGCCCCAATTTCTGCTTTAAACTTTAGGTACTATCCCAAAATGTATCACTGAGGTGACAGAAGTTGATTTCGGAGCATCATTTTTGAACAAGAGCTTCAACCGTTTTGTGGCATATGAAAAATTCCCTAAGCCCAGGACCTGTCGATTTTGGTCAAAAATGAAAATTTCAAAAGTGCCCCAATTTCTGCTTTAAACTTTAGGTACTATCCCAAAATGTATCACTAAGGTGACAGAAGTTGATTTCGGAGCATCATTTTTGAACAGGAGCTTCAACCGTTTTGTGGCATATGAGAAATTCCCTAAGCCCAGGACCTGTCGATTTTGGTCAAAAATAAAAATTTCAAAAGTGCCCCAATTTCTGCTTTAAACTTTAGGTACTATCCCAAAATGTATCACTAAGGTGACAGAAGTTGATTTTGGAGCATCATTTTTGAACAGGAGCTTCAACCGTTTTGTGGCATATGAGAAATTCCCTAAGCCCTGGACCTGTCGATTTTGGTCAAAAATGAAAATTTCAAAAGTGCCCCAATTTCTGCTTTAAACTTTAGGTACTATCCCAAAATGTATCACTGAGGTGACAGAAGTTGATTTCGGAGCATCATTTTTGAACAGGTGCTTCAACCGTTTTGTGGCATATGAGAAATTCCCTAAGCCCCGAACCTGTCGATTTTGGTCAAAAATGTAAATTTCAAAAGTGCCCCAATTTCTGCTTTAAACTTTAGGTACTATCCCAAAATGTATCACTAAGGTGACAGAAGTTGATTTCGGAGCATCATTTTTGAACAGGAGCTTCAACCGTTTTGTGGCATATGAAAAATTCCCTAAGCCCAGGACCTGTCGATTTTGGTCAAAAATGAAAATTTCAAAAGTGCCCCAATTTCTGCTTTAAACTTTAGGTACTATCCCAAAATGTATCACTAAGGTGACAGAAGTTGATTTCGGAGCATCATTTTTGAACAGGAGCTTCAACCGTTTTGTGGCATATGAGAAATTCCCTAAGCCCCGGACCTGTCGATTTTGGTCAAAAATGAAAATTTCAAAAGTGCCCCAATTTCTGCTTTAAACTTTAGGTACTATCCCAAAATGTATCACTGAGGTGACAGAAGTTGATTTCGGAGTATCATTTTTGAACAGGTGCTTCAACCGTTTTGTGGCATATGAGAAATTCCCTAAGCCCCGAACCTGTTGATTTTGGTCAAAAATGTAAATTTCAAAAGTGCCCCAATTTCTGCTTTAAACTTTAGGTACTATCCCAAAATGTATCACTAAGGTGACAGAAGTTGATTTCGGAGCATCATTTTTGAACAGGAGCTTCAACCATTTTGTGGCATATGAAAAATTCCCTAAGCCTAGGACCTGTCGATTTTGGTCAAAAATGAAAATTTCAAAAGTGCCCCAATTTCTGCTTTAAACTTTAGGTACTATCCCAAAATGTATCACTAAGGTGACAGAAGTTGATTTCGGAGCATCATTTTTAAACAGGAGCTTCAACCGTTTTGTGGCATATGAAAAATTCCCTAAGCCCAGGACCTGTCGATTTTGGTCAAAAATAAAAATTTCAAAAGTGCCCCAATTTCTGCTTTAAACTTTAGGTACTGTCCCAAAATGTATCACTGAGGTGACAGAAGTTGATTTCGGAGCATCATTTTTGAACAGGAGCTTCAACCGTTTTGTGGCATATGAGAAATTCCCTAAGCCCCGGACCGGTCGATTTTGGTCAAAAATGAAAATTTCAAAAGTGCCCCAATTTCTGCTTTAAACTTTAGGTACTATCCCAAAATGTATCACTGAGGTGACAGAAGTTGATTTCGGAGCATCATTTTTGAACAGGTGCTTCAACCGTTTTGTGGCATATGAGAAATTCCCTAAGCCCCGAACCTGTCGATTTTGGTCAAAAATTTAAATTTCAAAAGTGCCCCAATTTCTGCTTTAAACTTTAGGTACTATCCCAAAATGTATCACTAAGGTGACAGAAGTTGATTTCGGAGCATCATTTTTGAACAGGAGCTTCAACCGTTTTGTGGCATATGAAAAATTCCCTAAGCCCAGGACCTGTCGATTTTGGTCAAAAATGAAAATTTCAAAAGTGCCCCAATTTCTGCTTTAAACTTTAGGTACTATCCCAAAATGTATCACTAAGGTGACAGAAGTTGATTTCGGAGCATCATTTTTGAACAGGAGCTTCAACCGTTTTGTGGCATATGAGAAATTCCCTAAGCCCCGGACCTGTCGATTTTGGTCAAAAATGAAAATTTCAAAAGTTCCCCAATTTCTGCTTTAAACTTTAGGTACTATCCCAAAATGTATCACTAAGGTGACAGAAGTTGATTTCGGAGCATCATTTTTGAACAGGAGCTTCAACCGTATTGTGGCATATGAGAAATTCCCTAAGCCCCGAACCTGTCGATTTTGGTCAAAAATGAAAATTTCAAAAGTGCCCCAATTTCTGCTTTAAACTTTAGGTACTATCCCAAAATGTATCACTAAGGTGACAGAAGTTGATTTCGGAGCATCATTTTTGAACAGGAGCTTCAACCGTTTTGTGGCATATGAAAAATTCCCTAAGCCCAGGACCTGTCGATTTTGGTCAAAAATGAAAATTTCAAAAGTGCCCCAATTTCTGCTTTAAACTTTAGGTACTATCCCAAAATGTATCACTAAGGTGACAGAAGTTGATTTCGGAGCATCATTTTTGAACAGGAGCTTCAACCGTTTTGTGGCATATGAGAAATTCCCTAAGCCCAGGACCTGTCGATTTTGGTCAAAAATAAAAATTTCAAAAGTGCCCCAATTTCTGCTTTAAACTTTAGGTACTATCCCAAAATGTATCACTAAGGTGACAGAAGTTGATTTCGGAGCATCATTTTTGAACAGGAGCTTCAACCGTTTTGTGGCATATGAGAAATTCCCTAAGCCCCGGACCTGTCGATTTTGGTCAAAAATGAAAATTTCAAAAGTGCCCCAATTTCTGCTTTAAACTTTAGGTACTATCCCAAAATGTATCACTGAGGTGACAGAAGTTGATTTCGGAGCATCATTTTTGAACAGGTGCTTCAACCGTTTTGTGGCATATGAGAAATTCCCTAAGCCCCGAACCTGTCGATTTTGGTCAAAAATGTAAATTTCAAAAGTGCCCCAATTTCTGCTTTAAACTTTAGGTACTATCCCAAAATGTATCACTAAGGTGACAGAAGTTGATTTCGGAGCATCATTTTTGAACAGGAGCTTCAACCGTTTTGTGGCATATGAAAAATTCCCTAAGCCCAGGACCTGTCGATTTTGGTCAAAAATGAAAATTTCAAAAGTGCCCCAATTTCTGCTTTAAACTTTAGGTACTATCCCAAAATGTATCACTAAGGTGACAGAAGTTGATTTCGGAGCATCATTTTTGAACAGGAGCTTCAACCGTTTTGTGGCATATGAAAAATTCCCTAAGCCCAGGACCTGTCGATTTTGGTCAAAAATAAAAATTTCAAAAGTGCCCCAATTTCTGCTTTAAACTTTAGGTACTATCCCAAAATGTATCACTGAGGTGACAGAAGTTGATTTCGGAGCATCATTTTTGAACAAGAGCTTCAACCGTTTTGTGGCATATGAGAAATTCCCTAAGCCCCGGACCGGTCGATTTTGGTCAAAAATGAAAATTTTCAAAAGTGCCCCAATTTCTGCTTTAAACTTTAGGTACTATCCCAAAATGTATCACTGAGGTGACAGAAGTTGATTTCGGAGCATCATTTTTGAACAGGTGCTTCAACCGTTTTGTGGCATATGAGAAATTCCCTAAGCCCCGAACCTGTCGATTTTGGTCAAAAATGTAAATTTCAAAAGTGCCCCAATTTCTGCTTTAAACTTTAGGTACTATCCCAAAATGTATCACTAAGGTGACAGAAGTTGATTTCGGAGCATCATTTTTGAACAGGAGCTTCAACCGTTTTGTGGCATATGAAAAATTCCCTAAGCCCAGGACCTGTCGATTTTGGTCAAAAATGAAAATTTCAAAAGTGCCCCAATTTCTGCTTTAAACTTTAGGTACTATCCCAAAATGTATCACTAAAGTGACAGAAGTTGATTTCGGAGCATCATTTTTGAACAGGAGCTTCAACCGTTTTGTGGCATATGAGAAATTCCCTAAGCCCCGGACCTGTCGATTTTGGTCAAAAATGAAAATTTCAAAAGTGCCCCAATTTCTGCTTTAAACTTTAGGTACTATCCCAAAATGTATCACTGAGGTGACAGAAGTTGATTTCGGAGCATCATTTTTGAACAGGTGCTTCAACCGTTTTGTGGCATATGAGAAATTCCCTAAGCCCCGAACCTGTTGATTTTGGTCAAAAATGTAAATTTCAAAAGTGCCCCAATTTCTGCTTTAAACTTTAGGTACTATCCCAAAATGTATCACTAAGGTGACAGAAGTTGATTTCGGAGCATCATTTTTGAACAGGAGCTTCAACCATTTTGTGGCATATGAAAAATTCCCTAAGCCCAGGACCTGTCGATTTTGGTCAAAAATGAAAATTTCAAAAGTGCCCCAATTTCTGCTTTAAACTTTAGGTACTATCCCAAAATGTATCACTAAGGTGACAGAAGTTGATTTCGGAGCATCATTTTTAAACAGGAGCTTCAACCGTTTTGTGGCATATGAAAAATTCCCTAAGCCCAGGACCTGTCGATTTTGGTCAAAAATAAAAATTTCAAAAGTGCCCCAATTTCTGCTTTAAACTTTAGGTACTGTCCCAAAATGTATCACTGAGGTGACAGAAGTTGATTTCGGAGCATCATTTTTGAACAGGAGCTTCAACCGTTTTGTGGCATATGAGAAATTCCCTAAGCCCCGGACCGGTCGATTTTGGTCAAAAATGAAAATTTCAAAAGTGCCCCAATTTCTGCTTTAAACTTTAGGTACTATCCCAAAATGTATCACTGAGGTGACAGAAGTTGATTTCGGAGCATCATTTTTGAACAGGTGCTTCAACCGTTTTGTGGCATATGAGAAATTCCCTAAGCCCCGAACCTGTCGATTTTGGTCAAAAATGAAAATTTCAAAAGTGCCCCAATTTCTGCTTTAAACTTTAGGTACTATCCCAAAATGTATCACTAAGGTGACAGAAGTTGATTTCGGAGCATCATTTTTGAACAGGAGCTTCAACCGTATTGTGGCATATGAGAAATTCCCTAAGCCCCGGACCTGTCGATTTTGGTCAAAAATAAAAATTTCAAAAGTGCCCCAATTTCTGCTTTAAACTTTAGGTACTATCCCAAAATGTATCACTGAGGTGACAGAAGTTGATTTCGGAGCATCATTTTTGAACAGGTGCTTCAACCGTTTTGTGGCATATGAGAAATTCCCTAAGCCCCGAACCTGTCGATTTTGGTCAAAAATGTAAATTTCAAAAGTGCCCCAATTTCTGCTTTAAACTTTAGGTACTATCCCAAAATGTATCACTAAGGTGACAGAAGTTGATTTCGGAGCATTATTTTTGAACAGGAGCTTCAACTGTTTTGTGGCATATGAAAAATTCCCTAAGCCCAGGACCTGTCGATTTTGGTCAAAAATGAAAATTTCAAAAGTGCCCCAATTTCTGCTTTAAACTTTAGGTACTATCCCAAAATGTATCACTAAGGTGACAGAAGTTGATTTCGGAGCATCATTTTTGAACAGGAGCTTCAACCGTTTTGTGGCATATGAGAAATTCCCTAAGCCATGGACCTGTCGATTTTGGTCAAAAATGAAAATTTCAAAAGTTCCCCAATTTCTGCTTTAAACTTTAGGTACTATCCCAAAATGTATCACTAAGGTGACAGAAGTTGATTTCGGAGCATCATTTTTGAACAGGAGCTTCAACCGTATTGTGGCATATGAGAAATTCCCTAAGCCCCGGACCTGCCGATTTTGGTCAAAAATGAAAATTTCAAAAGTGCCCCAATTTCTGCTTTAAACTTTAGGTACTATCCCAAAATGTATCACTAAGGTGACAGAAGTTGATTTCGGAGCATCATTTTTGAACAGGAGCTTCAACCGTTTTGTGGCATATGAAAAATTCCCTAAGCCCAGGACCTGTCGATTTTGGTCAAAAATGAAAATTTCAAAAGTGCCCCAATTTCTGCTTTAAACTTTAGGTACTATCCCAAAATGTATCACTAAGGTGACAGAAGTTGATTTCGGAGCATCATTTTTGAACAGGAGCTTCAACCGTTTTGTGGCATATGAGAAATTCCCTAAGCCCCGGACCTGTCGATTTTGGTCAAAAATGAAAATTTCAAAAGTTCCCCAATTTCTGCTTTAAACTTTAGGTACTATCCCAAAATGTATCACTAAGGTGACAGAAGTTGATTTCGGAGCATCATTTTTGAACAGGAGCATCAACCGTATTGTGGCATATGAGAAATTCCCTAAGCCCCGAACCTGTCGATTTTGGTCAAAAATGTAAATTTCAAAAGTGCCCCAATTTCTGCTTTAAACTTTAGGTACTATCCCAAAATGTATCACTAAGGTGACAGAAGTTGATTTCGGAGCATCATTTTTGAACAGGAGCTTCAACCGTTTTGTGGCATATGAAAAATTCCCTAAGCCCAGGACCTGTCGATTTTGGTCAAAAATGAAAATTTCAAAAGTGCCCCAATTTCTGCTTTAAACTTTAGGTACTATCCCAAAATGTATCACTAAGGTGACAGAAGTTGATTTCGGAGCATCATTTTTGAACAGGAGCTTCAACCGTTTTGTGGCATATGAGAAATTCCCTAAGCCCAGGACCTGTCGATTTTGGTCAAAAATAAAAATTTCAAAAGTGCCCCAATTTCTGCTTTAAACTTTAGGTACTATCCCAAAATGTATCACTAAGGTGACAGAAGTTGATTTCGGAGCATCATTTTTGAACAGGAGCTTCAACCGTATTGTGGCATATGAGAAATTCCCTAAGCCCCGGACCTGCCGATTTTGGTCAAAAATGAAAATTTCAAAAGTGCCCCAATTTCTGCTTTAAACTTTAGGTACTATCCCAAAATGTATCACTAAGGTGACAGAAGTTGATTTCGGAGCATCATTTTTGAACAGGAGCTTCAACCGTTTTGTGGCATATGAAAAATTCCCTAAGCCCAGGACCTGTCGATTTTGGTCAAAAATGAAAATTTCAAAAGTGCCCCAATTTCTGCTTTAAACTTTAGGTACTATCCCAAAATGTATCACTAAGGTGACAGAAGTTGATTTCGGAGCATCATTTTTGAACAGGAGCTTCAACCGTTTTGTGGCATATGAGAAATTCCCTAAGCCCCGGACCTGTCGATTTTGGTCAAAAATGAAAATTTCAAAAGTTCCCCAATTTCTGCTTTAAACTTTAGGTACTATCCCAAAATGTATCACTAAGGTGACAGAAGTTGATTTCGGAGCATCATTTTTGAACAGGAGCATCAACCGTATTGTGGCATATGAGAAATTCCCTAAGCCCCGAACCTGTCGATTTTGGTCAAAAATGTAAATTTCAAAAGTGCCCCAATTTCTGCTTTAAACTTTAGGTACTATCCCAAAATGTATCACTAAGGTGACAGAAGTTGATTTCGGAGCATCATTTTTGAACAGGAGCTTCAACCGTTTTGTGGCATATGAAAAATTCCCTAAGCCCAGGACCTGTCGATTTTGGTCAAAAATGAAAATTTCAAAAGTGCCCCAATTTCTGCTTTAAACTTTAGGTACTATCCCAAAATGTATCACTAAGGTGACAGAAGTTGATTTCGGAGCATCATTTTTGAACAGGAGCTTCAACCGTTTTGTGGCATATGAGAAATTCCCTAAGCCCAGGACCTGTCGATTTTGGTCAAAAATAAAAATTTCAAAAGTGCCCCAATTTCTGCTTTAAACTTTAGGTACTATCCCAAAATGTATCACTAAGGTGACAGAAGTTGATTTCGGAGCATCATTTTTGAACAGGAGCTTCAACCATTTTGTGGCATATGAGAAATTCCCTAAGCCCCGGACCTGTCGATTTTGGTCAAAAATGAAAATTTCAAAAGTGCCCCAATTTCTGCTTTAAACTTTAGGTACTATCCCAAAATGTATCACTGAGGTGACAGAAGTTGATTTCGGAGCATCATTTTTGAACAGGTGCTTCAACCGTTTTGTGGCATATAAGAAATTCCCTAAGCCCCGAACCTGTCGATTTTGGTCAAAAATGTAAATTTCAAAAGTGCCCCAATTTCTGCTTTAAACTTTAGGTACTATCATAAAATGTATCACTAAGGTGACAGAAGTTGATTTCGGAGCATCATTTTTGAACAGGAGCTTCAACCGTTTTGTGGCATATGAAAAATTCCCTAAGCCCAGGACCTGTCGATTTTGGTCAAAAATGAAAATTTCAAAAGTGCCCCAATTTCTGCTTTAAACTTTAGGTACTATCCCAAAATGTATCACTAAGGTGACAGAAGTTGATTTCGGAGCATCATTTTTGAACAGGAGCTTCAACCGTTTTGTGGCATATGAAAAATTCCCTAAGCCCAGGACCTGTCGATTTTGGTCAAAAATAAAAATTTCAAAAGTGCCCCAATTTCTGCTTTAAACTTTAGGTACTATCCCAAAATGTATCACTGAGGTGACAGAAGTTGATTTCGGAGCATCATTTTTGAACAAGAGCTTCAACCGTTTTGTGGCATATGAGAAATTCCCTAAGCCCCGGACCGGTCGATTTTGGTCAAAAATGAAAATTTTCAAAAGTGCCCCAATTTCTGCTTTAAACTTTAGGTACTATCCCAAAATGTATCACTGAGGTGACAGAAGTTGATTTCGGAGCATCATTTTTGAACAGGTGCTTCAACCGTTTTGTGGCATATGAGAAATTCCCTAAGCCCCGAACCTGTCGATTTTGGTCAAAAATGTAAATTTCAAAAGTGCCCCAATTTCTGCTTTAAACTTTAGGTACTATCCCAAAATGTATCACTAAGGTGACAGAAGTTGATTTCGGAGCATCATTTTTGAACAGGAGCTTCAACCGTTTTGTGGCATATGAAAAATTCCCTAAGCCCAGGACCTGTCGATTTTGGTCAAAAATGAAAATTTCAAAAGTGCCCCAATTTCTGCTTTAAACTTTAGGTACTATCCCAAAATGTATCACTAAAGTGACAGAAGTTGATTTCGGAGCATCATTTTTGAACAGGAGCTTCAACCATTTTGTGGCATATGAGAAATTCCCTAAGCCCCGGACCTGTCGATTTTGGTCAAAAATGAAAATTTCAAAAGTGCCCCAATTTCTGCTTTAAACTTTAGGTACTATCCCAAAATGTATCACTGAGGTGACAGAAGTTGATTTCGGAGCATCATTTTTGAACAGGTGCTTCAACCGTTTTGTGGCATATGAGAAATTCCCTAAGCCCCGAACCTGTTGATTTTGGTCAAAAATGTAAATTTCAAAAGTGCCCCAATTTCTGCTTTAAACTTTAGGTACTATCCCAAAATGTATCACTAAGGTGACAGAAGTTGATTTCGGAGCATCATTTTTGAACAGGAGCTTCAACCATTTTGTGGCATATGAAAAATTCCCTAAGCCCAGGACCTGTCGATTTTGGTCAAAAATGAAAATTTCAAAAGTGCCCCAATTTCTGCTTTAAACTTTAGGTACTATCCCAAAATGTATCACTAAGGTGACAGAAGTTGATTTCGGAGCATCATTTTTAAACAGGAGCTTCAACCGTTTTGTGGCATATGAAAAATTCCCTAAGCCCAGGACCTGTCGATTTTGGTCAAAAATAAAAATTTCAAAAGTGCCCCAATTTCTGCTTTAAACTTTAGGTACTGTCCCAAAATGTATCACTGAGGTGACAGAAGTTGATTTCGGAGCATCATTTTTGAACAGGAGCTTCAACCGTTTTGTGGCATATGAGAAATTCCCTAAGCCCCGAACCTGTCGATTTTGGTCAAAAATGAAAATTTCAAAAGTGCCCCAATTTCTGCTTTAAACTTTAGGTACTATCCCAAAATGTATCACTGAGGTGACAGAAGTTGATTTCGGAGCATCATTTTTGAACAGGTGCTTCAACCGTTTTGTGGCATATGAGAAATTCCCTAAGCCCCGAACCTGTCGATTTTGGTCAAAAATGTAAATTTCAAAAGTGCCCCAATTTCTGCTTTAAACTTTAGGTACTATCCCAAAATGTATCACTAAGGTGACAGAAGTTGATTTCGGAGCATCATTTTTGAACAGGAGCTTCAACCGTTTTGTGGCATATGAAAAATTCCCTAAGCCCAGGACCTGTCGATTTTGGTCAAAAATGAAAATTTCAAAAGTGCCCCAATTTCTGCTTTAAACTTTAGGTACTATCCCAAAATGTATCACTAAGGTGACAGAAGTTGATTTCGGAGCATCATTTTTGAACAGGAGCTTCAACCGTATTGTGGCATATGAGAAATTCCCTAAGCCCCGGACCTGTCGATTTTGGTCAAAAATAAAAATTTCAAAAGTGCCCCAATTTCTGCTTTAAACTTTAGGTACTATCCCAAAATGTATCACTGAGGTGACAGAAGTTGATTTCGGAGCATCATTTTTGAACAAGAGCTTCAACCGTTTTGTGGCATATGAGAAATTCCCTAAGCCCCGGACCGGTCGATTTTGGTCAAAAATGAAAATTTTCAAAAGTGCCCCAATTTCTGCTTTAAACTTTAGGTACTATCCCAAAATGTATCACTAAGGTGACAGAAGTTGATTTCGGAGCATCATTTTTGAACAGGAGCTTCAACTGTTTTGTGGCATATGAAAAATTCCCTAAGCCCAGGACCTGTCGATTTTGGTCAAAAATGAAAATTTCAAAAGTGCCCCAATTTCTGCTTTAAACTTTAGGTACTATCCCAAAATGTATCACTAAGGTGACAGAAGTTGATTTCGGAGCATCATTTTTGAACAGGAGCTTCAACCGTTTTGTGGCATATGAGAAATTCCCTAAGCCATGGACCTGTCGATTTTGGTCAAAAATGAAAATTTCAAAAGTTCCCCAATTTCTGCTTTAAACTTTAGGTACTATCCCAAAATGTATCACTAAGGTGACAGAAGTTGATTTCGGAGCATCATTTTTGAACAGGAGCTTCAACCGTATTGTGGCATATGAGAAATTCCCTAAGCCCCGGACCTGCCGATTTTGGTCAAAAATAAAAATTTAAAAAGTGCCCCAATTTCTGCTTTAAACTTTAGGTACTATCCCAAAATGTATCACTAAGGTGACAGAAGTTGATTTCGGAGCATCATTTTTGAACAGGTGCTTCAACCGTTTTGTGGCATATGAGAAATTCCCTAAGCCCCGAACCTGTCGATTTTGGTCAAAAATTTAAATTTCAAAAGTGCCCCAATTTCTGCTTTGAACTTTAGGTACTATCCCAAAATGTATCACTGAGGTGACAGAAGTTGATTTCGGAGCATCATTTTTGAACAGGTGCTTCAACCGTTTTGTGGCATATGAGAAATTCCCTAAGCCCCGAACATGTCGATTTTGGTCAAAAATTTAAATTACAAAAGTGCCCCAATTTCTGCTTTAAACTTTAGGTACTATCCCAAAATGTATTACTAAGGTGACAGAAAATGATTTCGGAGCATCATTTTTGAACAGGAGCTTCAACCGTTTTGTGGCATATGAAAAATTTCCTAAGCCCCGAACCTGTCGATTTTAGTCAAAAATGTAAATTTCAAAAGTGCCCCAATTTCTGCTTTAAACTTTAGGTACTATCCCAAAATGTATCACTAAGGTGACAGAAGTTGATTTCGGAGCATCATTTTTGAACAGGAGCTTCAACCGTTTTGTGGCATATGAAAAATTCCCTAAGCCCAGGACCTGTCGATTTTGGTCAAAAATGAAAATTTCAAAAGTGCCCCAATTTCTGCTTTAAACTTTAGGTACTATCCCAAAATGTATCACTAAGGTGACAGAAGTTGATTTCGGAGCATCATTTTTGAACAGGAGCTTCAACCGTTTTGTGGCATATGAGAAATTCCCTAAGCCCAGGACCTGTCGATTTTGGTCAAAAATAAAAATTTCAAAAGTGCCCCAATTTCTGCTTTAAACTTTAGGTACTATCCCAAAATGTATCACTAAGGTGACAGAAGTTGATTTCGGAGCATCATTTTTGAACAGGAGCTTCAACCGTTTTGTGACATATGAGAAATTCCCTAAGCCCCGGACCTGTCGATTTTGGTCAAAAATGAAAATTTCAAAAGTGCCCCAATTTCTGCTTTAAACTTTAGGTACTATCCCAAAATGTATCACTGAGGTGACAGAAGTTGATTTCGGAGCATCATTTTTGAACAGGTGCTTCAACCGTTTTGTGGCATATGAGAAATTCCCTAAGCCCCGAACCTGTCGATTTTGGTCAAAAATGTAAATTTCAAAAGTGCCCCAATTTCTGCTTTAAACTTTAGGTACTATCCCAAAATGTATCACTAAGGTGACAGAAGTTGATTTCGGAGCATCATTTTTGAACAGGAGCTTCAACCGTTTTGTGGCATATGAAAAATTCCCTAAGCCCAGGACCTGTCGATTTTGGTCAAAAATGAAAATTTCAAAAGTGCCCCAATTTCTGCTTTAAACTTTAGGTACTATCCCAAAATGTATCACTAAGGTGACAGAAGTTGATTTCGGAGCATCATTTTTGAACAGGAGCTTCAACCGTTTTGTGGCATATGAGAAATTCCCTAAGCCCCGGACCTGTCGATTTTGGTCAAAAATGAAAATTTCAAAAGTGCCCCAATTTCTGCTTTAAACTTTAGGTACTATCCCAAAATGTATCACTGAGGTGACAGAAGTTGATTTCGGAGCATCATTTTTGAACAGGTGCTTCAACCGTTTTGTGGCATATGAGAAATTCCCTAAGCCCCGAACCTGTTGATTTTGGTCAAAAATGTAAATTTCAAAAGTGCCCCAATTTCTGCTTTAAACTTTAGGTACTATCCCAAAATGTATCACTAAGGTGACAGAAGTTGATTTCGGAGCATCATTTTTGAACAGGAGCTTCAACCATTTTGTGGCATATGAAAAATTCCCTAAGCCCAGGACCTGTCGATTTTGGTCAAAAATGAAAATTTCAAAAGTGCCCCAATTTCTGCTTTAAACTTTAGGTACTATCCCAAAATGTATCACTAAGGTGACAGAAGTTGATTTCGGAGCATCATTTTTAAACAGGAGCTTCAACCGTTTTGTGGCATATGAAAAATTCCCTAAGCCCAGGACCTGTCGATTTTGGTCAAAAATAAAAATTTCAAAAGTGCCCCAATTTCTGCTTTAAACTTTAGGTACTGTCCCAAAATGTATCACTGAGGTGACAGAAGTTGATTTCGGAGCATCATTTTTGAACAGGAGCTTCAACCGTTTTGTGGCATATGAGAAATTCCCTAAGCCCCGGACCGGTCGATTTTGGTCAAAAATGAAAATTTCAAAAGTGCCCCAATTTCTGCTTTAAACTTTAGGTACTATCCCAAAATGTATCACTGAGGTGACAGAAGTTGATTTCGGAGCATCATTTTTGAACAGGTGCTTCAACCGTTTTGTGGCATATGAGAAATTCCCTAAGCCCCGAACCTGTCGATTTTGGTCAAAAATGTAAATTTCAAAAGTGCCCCAATTTCTGCTTTAAACTTTAGGTACTATCCCAAAATGTATCACTAAGGTGACAGAAGTTGATTTCGGAGCATCATTTTTGAACAGGAGCTTCAACCGTTTTGTGGCATATGAAAAATTCCCTAAGCCCAGGACCTGTCGATTTTGGTCAAAAATGAAAATTTCAAAAGTGCCCCAATTTCTGCTTTAAACTTTAGGTACTATCCCAAAATGTATCACTAAGGTGACAGAAGTTGATTTCGGAGCATCATTTTTGAACAGGAGCTTCAACCGTATTGTGGCATATGAGAAATTCCCTAAGCCCCGGACCTGTCGATTTTGGTCAAAAATAAAAATTTCAAAAGTGCACCAATTTCTGCTTTAAACTTTAGGTACTATCCCAAAATGTATCACTGAGGTGACAGAAGTTGATTTCGGAGCATCATTTTTGAACAAGAGCTTCAACCGTTTTGTGGCATATGAGAAATTCCCTAAGCCCCGGACCGGTCGATTTTGGTCAAAAATGAAAATTTTCAAAAGTGCCCCAATTTCTGCTTTAAACTTTAGGTACTATCCCAAAATGTATCACTGAGGTGACAGAAGTTGATTTCGGAGCATCATTTTTGAACAGGTGCTTCAACCGTTTTGTGGCATATGAGAAATTCCCTAAGCCCCGAACCTGTCGATTTTGGTCAAAAATGTAAATTTCAAAAGTGCCCCAATTTCTGCTTTAAACTTTAGGTACTATCCCAAAATGTATCACTAAGGTGACAGAAGTTGATTTCGGAGCATCATTTTTGAACAGGAGCTTCAACTGTTTTGTGGCATATGAAAAATTCCCTAAGCCCAGGACCTGTCGATTTTGGTCAAAAATGAAAATTTCAAAAGTGCCCCAATTTCTGCTTTAAACTTTAGGTACTATCCCAAAATGTATCACTAAGGTGACAGAAGTTGATTTCGGAGCATCATTTTTGAACAGGAGCTTCAACCGTTTTGTGGCATATGAGAAATTCCCTAAGCCATGGACCTGTCGATTTTGGTCAAAAATGAAAATTTCAAAAGTTCCCCAATTTCTGCTTTAAACTTTAGGTACTATCCCAAAATGTATCACTAAGGTGACAGAAGTTGATTTCGGAGCATCATTTTTGAACAGGAGCTTCAACCGTATTGTGGCATATGAGAAATTCCCTAAGCCCCGGACCTGCCGATTTTGGTCAAAAATAAAAATTTAAAAAGTGCCCCAATTTCTGCTTTAAACTTTAGGTACTATCCCAAAATGTATCACTAAGGTGACAGAAGTTGATTTCGGAGCATCATTTTTGAACAGGTGCTTCAACCGTTTTGTGGCATATGAGAAATTCCCTAAGCCCCGAACCTGTCGATTTTGGTCAAAAATTTAAATTTCAAAAGTGCCCCAATTTCTGCTTTGAACTTTAGGTACTATCCCAAAATGTATCACTGAGGTGACAGAAGTTGATTTCGGAGCATCATTTTTGAACAGGTGCTTCAACCGTTTTGTGGCATATGAGAAATTCCCTAAGCCCCGAACATGTCGATTTTGGTCAAAAATTTAAATTACAAAAGTGCCCCAATTTCTGCTTTAAACTTTAGGTACTATCCCAAAATGTATTACTAAGGTGACAGAAAATGATTTCGGAGCATCATTTTTGAACAGGAGCTTCAACCGTTTTGTGGCATATGAAAAATTCCCTAAGCCCCGAACCTGTCGATTTTAGTCAAAAATGTAAATTTCAAAAGTGCCCCAATTTCTGCTTTAAACTTTAGGTACTATCCCAAAATGTATCACTAAGGTGACAGAAGTTGATTTCGGAGCATCATTTTTGAACAGGAGCTTCAACCGTTTTGTGGCATATGAAAAATTCCCTAAGCCCAGGACCTGTCGATTTTGGTCAAAAATGAAAATTTCAAAAGTGCCCCAATTTCTGCTTTAAACTTTAGGTACTATCCCAAAATGTATCACTAAGGTGACAGAAGTTGATTTCGGAGCATCATTTTTGAACAGGAGCTTCAACCGTTTTGTGGCATATGAGAAATTCCCTAAGCCCAGGACCTGTCGATTTTGGTCAAAAATAAAAATTTCAAAAGTGCCCCAATTTCTGCTTTAAACTTTAGGTACTATCCCAAAATGTATCACTAAGGTGACAGAAGTTGATTTCGGAGCATCATTTTTGAACAGGAGCTTCAACCGTTTTGTGGCATATGAGAAATTCCCTAAGCCCCGGACCGGTCGATTTTGGTCAAAAATGAAAATTTCAAAAGTGCCCCAATTTCTGCTTTAAACTTTAGGTACTATCCCAAAATGTATCACTGAGGTGACAGAAGTTGATTTCGGAGCATCATTTTTGAACAGGTGCTTCAACCGTTTTGTGGCATATGAGAAATTCCCTAAGCCCCGAACCTGTCGATTTTGGTCAAAAATGTAAATTTCAAAAGTGCCCCAATTTCTGCTTTAAACTTTAGGTACTATCCCAAAATGTATCACTAAGGTGACAGAAGTTGATTTCGGAGCATCATTTTTGAACAGGAGCTTCAACCGTTTTGTGGCATATGAAAAATTCCCTAAGCCCAGGACCTGTCGATTTTGGTCAAAAATGAAAATTTCAAAAGTGCCCCAATTTCTGCTTTAAACTTTAGGTACTATCCCAAAATGTATCACTAAGGTGACAGAAGTTGATTTCGGAGCATCATTTTTGAACAGGAGCTTCAACCGTTTTGTGGCATATGAGAAATTCCCTAAGCCCCGAACCTGTTGATTTTGGTCAAAAATGTAAATTTCAAAAGTGCCCCAATTTCTGCTTTAAACTTTAGGTACTATCCCAAAATGTATCACTAAGGTGACAGAAGTTGATTTCGGAGCATCATTTTTGAACAGGAGCTTCAACCATTTTGTGGCATATGAAAAATTCCCTAAGCCCAGGACCTGTCGATTTTGGTCAAAAATGAAAATTTCAAAAGTGCCCCAATTTCTGCTTTAAACTTTAGGTACTATCCCAAAATGTATCACTAAGGTGACAGAAGTTGATTTCGGAGCATCATTTTTAAACAGGAGCTTCAACCGTTTTGTGGCATATGAAAAATTCCCTAAGCCCAGGACCTGTCGATTTTGGTCAAAAATAAAAATTTCAAAAGTGCCCCAATTTCTGCTTTAAACTTTAGGTACTGTCCCAAAATGTATCACTGAGGTGACAGAAGTTGATTTCGGAGCATCATTTTTGAACAGGAGCTTCAACCGTTTTGTGGCATATGAGAAATTCCCTAAGCCCCGGACCGGTCGATTTTGGTCAAAAATGAAAATTTCAAAAGTGCCCCAATTTCTGCTTTAAACTTTAGGTACTATCCCAAAATGTATCACTGAGGTGACAGAAGTTGATTTCGGAGCATCATTTTTGAACAGGTGCTTCAACCGTTTTGTGGCATATGAGAAATTCCCTAAGCCCCGAACCTGTCGATTTTGGTCAAAAATTTAAATTTCAAAAGTGCCCCAATTTCTGCTTTAAACTTTAGGTACTATCCCAAAATGTATCACTAAGGTGACAGAAGTTGATTTCGGAGCATCATTTTTGAACAGGAGCTTCAACCGTTTTGTGGCATATGAAAAATTCCCTAAGCCCAGGACCTGTCGATTTTGGTCAAAAATGAAAATTTCAAAAGTGCCCCAATTTCTGCTTTAAACTTTAGGTACTATCCCAAAATGTATCACTAAGGTGACAGAAGTTGATTTCGGAGCATCATTTTTGAACAGGAGCTTCAACCGTTTTGTGGCATATGAGAAATTCCCTAAGCCCCGGACCTGTCGATTTTGGTCAAAAATGAAAATTTCAAAAGTTCCCCAATTTCTGCTTTAAACTTTAGGTACTATCCCAAAATGTATCACTAAGGTGACAGAAGTTGATTTCGGAGTATCATTTTTGAACTGGAGCTTCAACCGTATTGTGGCATATGAGAAATTCCCTAAGCCCCGAACCTGTCGATTTTGGTCAAAAATGTAAATTTCAAAAGTGCCCCAATTTCTGCTTTAAACTTTAGGTACTATCCCAAAATGTATCACTAAGGTGACAGAAGTTGATTTCGGAGCATCATTTTTGAACAGGAGCTTCAACCGTTTTGTGGCATATGAAAAATTCCCTAAGCCCAGGACCTGTCGATTTTGGTCAAAAATGAAAATTTCAAAAGTGCCCCAATTTCTGCTTTAAACTTTAGGTACTATCCCAAAATGTATCACTAAGGTGACAGAAGTTGATTTCGGAGCATCATTTTTGAACAGGAGCTTCAACCGTTTTGTGGCATATGAGAAATTCCCTAAGCCCAGGACCTGTCGATTTTGGTCAAAAATAAAAATTTCAAAAGTGCCCCAATTTCTGCTTTAAACTTTAGGTACTATCCCAAAATGTATCACTGAGGTGACAGAAGTTGATTTCGGAGCATCATTTTTGAACAAGAGCTTCAACCGTTTTGTGGCATATGAGAAATTCCCTAAGCCCCGGACCGGTCGATTTTGGTCAAAAATGAAAATTTTCAAAAGTGCCCCAATTTCTGCTTTAAACTTTAGGTACTATCCCAAAATGTATCACTGAGGTGACAGAAGTTGATTTCGGAGCATCATTTTTGAACAGGTGCTTCAACCGTTTTGTGGCATATGAGAAATTCCCTAAGCCCCGAACCTGTCGATTTTGGTCAAAAATGTAAATTTCAAAAGTGCCCCAATTTCTGCTTTAAACTTTAGGTACTATCCCAAAATGTATCACTAAGGTGACAGAAGTTGATTTCGGAGCATCATTTTTGAACAGGAGCTTCAACCGTTTTGTGGCATATGAAAAATTCCCTAAGCCCAGGACCTGTCGATTTTGGTCAAAAATGAAAATTTCAAAAGTGCCCCAATTTCTGCTTTAAACTTTAGGTACTATCCCAAAATGTATCACTAAGGTGACAGAAGTTGATTTCGGAGCATCATTTTTGAACAGGAGCTTCAACCGTTTTGTGGCATATGAGAAATTCCCTAAGCCCCGGACCTGTCGATTTTGGTCAAAAATGAAAATTTCAAAAGTGCCCCAATTTCTGCTTTAAACTTTAGGTACTATCCCAAAATGTATCACTAAGGTGACAGAAGTTGATTTCGGAGCATCATTTTTGAACAGGAGCTTCAACCATTTTGTGGCATATGAAAAATTCCCTAAGCCCAGGACCTGTCGATTTTGGTCAAAAATGAAAATTTCAAAAGTGCCCCAATTTCTGCTTTAAACTTTAGGTACTATCCCAAAATGTATCACTAAGGTGACAGAAGTTGATTTCGGAGCATCATTTTTAAACAGGAGCTTCAACCGTTTTGTGGCATATGAAAAATTCCCTAAGCCCCGAACCTGTCGATTTTGGTCAAAAATTTAAATTTCAAAAGTGCCCCAATTTCTGCTTTAAACTTTAGGTACTATCCCAAAATGTATCACTAAGGTGACAGAAGTTGATTTCGGAGCATCATTTTTGAACAGGAGCTTCAACCGTTTTGTGGCATATGAAAAATTCCCTAAGCCCAGGACCTGTCGATTTTGGTCAAAAATGAAAATTTCAAAAGTGCCCCAATTTCTGCTTTAAACTTTAGGTACTATCCCAAAATGTATCACTAAGGTGACAGAAGTTGATTTCGGAGCATCATTTTTGAACAGGAGCTTCAACCGTTTTGTGGCATATGAGAAATTCCCTAAGCCCCGGACCTGTCGATTTTGGTCAAAAATGAAAATTTCAAAAGTTCCCCAATTTCTGCTTTAAACTTTAGGTACTATCCCAAAATGTATCACTAAGGTGACAGAAGTTGATTTCGGAGTATCATTTTTGAACTGGAGCTTCAACCGTATTGTGGCATATGAGAAATTCCCTAAGCCCCGAACCTGTCGATTTTGGTCAAAAATGTAAATTTCAAAAGTGCCCCAATTTCTGCTTTAAACTTTAGGTACTATCCCAAAATGTATCACTAAGGTGACAGAAGTTGATTTCGGAGCATCATTTTTGAACAGGAGCTTCAACCGTTTTGTGGCATATGAAAAATTCCCTAAGCCCAGGACCTGTCGATTTTGGTCAAAAATGAAAATTTCAAAAGTGCCCCAATTTCTGCTTTAAACTTTAGGTACTATCCCAAAATGTATCACTAAGGTGACAGAAGTTGATTTCGGAGCATCATTTTTGAACAGGAGCTTCAACCGTTTTGTGGCATATGAGAAATTCCCTAAGCCCAGGACCTGTCGATTTTGGTCAAAAATAAAAATTTCAAAAGTGCCCCAATTTCTGCTTTAAACTTTAGGTACTATCCCAAAATGTATCACTGAGGTGACAGAAGTTGATTTCGGAGCATCATTTTTGAACAAGAGCTTCAACCGTTTTGTGGCATATGAGAAATTCCCTAAGCCCCGGACCGGTCGATTTTGGTCAAAAATGAAAATTTTCAAAAGTGCCCCAATTTCTGCTTTAAACTTTAGGTACTATCCCAAAATGTATCACTGAGGTGACAGAAGTTGATTTCGGAGCATCATTTTTGAACAGGTGCTTCAACCGTTTTGTGGCATATGAGAAATTCCCTAAGCCCCGAACCTGTCGATTTTGGTCAAAAATGTAAATTTCAAAAGTGCCCCAATTTCTGCTTTAAACTTTAGGTACTATCCCAAAATGTATCACTAAGGTGACAGAAGTTGATTTCGGAGCATCATTTTTGAACAGGAGCTTCAACCGTTTTGTGGCATATGAAAAATTCCCTAAGCCCAGGACCTGTCGATTTTGGTCAAAAATGAAAATTTCAAAAGTGCCCCAATTTCTGCTTTAAACTTTAGGTACTATCCCAAAATGTATCACTAAGGTGACAGAAGTTGATTTCGGAGCATCATTTTTGAACAGGAGCTTCAACCGTTTTGTGGCATATGAGAAATTCCCTAAGCCCCGGACCTGTCGATTTTGGTCAAAAATGAAAATTTCAAAAGTGCCCCAATTTCTGCTTTAAACTTTAGGTACTATCCCAAAATGTATCACTGAGGTGACAGAAGTTGATTTCGGAGCATCATTTTTGAACAGGTGCTTCAACCGTTTTGTGGCATATGAGAAATTCCCTAGGCCCCGAACCTGTTGATTTTGGTCAAAAATGTAAATTTCAAAAGTGCCCCAATTTCTGCTTTAAACTTTAGGTACTATCCCAAAATGTATCACTAAGGTGACAGAAGTTGATTTCGGAGCATCATTTTTGAACAGGAGCTTCAACCATTTTGTGGCATATGAAAAATTCCCTAAGCCCAGGACCTGTCGATTTTGGTCAAAAATGAAAATTTCAAAAGTGCCCCAATTTCTGCTTTAAACTTTAGGTACTATCCCAAAATGTATCACTAAGGTGACAGAAGTTGATTTCGGAGCATCATTTTTAAACAGGAGCTTCAACCGTTTTGTGGCATATGAAAAATTCCCTAAGCCCAGGACCTGTCGATTTTGGTCAAAAATAAAAATTTCAAAAGTGCCCCAATTTCTGCTTTAAACTTTAGGTACTGTCCCAAAATGTATCACTGAGGTGACAGAAGTTGATTTCGGAGCATCATTTTTGAACAGGAGCTTCAACCGTTTTGTGGCATATGAGAAATTCCCTAAGCCCCGGACCGGTCGATTTTGGTCAAAAATGAAAATTTCAAAAGTGCCCCAATTTCTGCTTTAAACTTTAGGTACTATCCCAAAATGTATCACTGAGGTGACAGAAGTTGATTTCGGAGCATCATTTTTGAACAGGTGCTTCAACCGTTTTGTGGCATATGAGAAATTCCCTAAGCCCCGAACCTGTCGATTTTGGTCAAAAATTTAAATTTCAAAAGTGCCCCAATTTCTGCTTTAAACTTTAGGTACTATCCCAAAATGTATCACTAAGGTGACAGAAGTTGATTTCGGAGCATCATTTTTGAACAGGAGCTTCAACCGTTTTGTGGCATATGAGAAATTCCCTAAGCCCAGGACCTGTCGATTTTGGTCAAAAATAAAAATTTCAAAAGTGCCCCAATTTCTGCTTTAAACTTTAGGTACTATCCCAAAATGTATCACTAAGGTGACAGAAGTTGATTTCGGAGCATCATTTTTGAACAGGAGCTTCAACCGTTTTGTGGCATATGAGAAATTCCCTAAGCCCCGGACCTGTCGATTTTGGTCAAAAATGAAAATTTCAAAAGTGCCCCAATTTCTGCTTTAAACTTTAGGTACTATCCCAAAATGTATCACTGAGGTGACAGAAGTTGATTTCGGAGCATCATTTTTGAACAGGTGCTTCAACCGTTTTGTGGCATATGAGAAATTCCCTAAGCCCCGAACCTGTTGATTTTGGTCAAAAATGTAAATTTCAAAAATGCCCCAATTTCTGCTTTAAACTTTAGGTACTATCCCAAAATGTATCACTAAGGTGACAGAAGTTGATTTCGGACCATCATTTTTGAACAGGAGCTTCAACCATTTTGTGGCATATGAAAAATTCCCTAAGCCCAGGACCTGTCGATTTTGGTCAAAAATGAAAATTTCAAAAGTGCCCCAATTTCTGCTTTAAACTTTAGGTACTATCCCAAAATGTATCACTAAGGTGACAGAAGTTGATTTCGGAGCATCATTTTTAAACAGGAGCTTCAACCGTTTTGTGGCATATGAAAAATTCCCTAAGCCCAGGACCTGTCGATTTTGGTCAAAAATAAAAATTTCAAAAGTGCCCCAATTTCTGCTTTAAACTTTAGGTACTGTCCCAAAATGTATCACTGAGGTGACAGAAGTTGATTTCGGAGCATCATTTTTGAACAGGAGCTTCAACCGTTTTGTGGCATATGAGAAATTCCCTAAGCCCCGGACCGGTCGATTTTGGTCAAAAATGAAAATTTCAAAAGTGCCCCAATTTCTGCTTTAAACTTTAGGTACTATCCCAAAATGTATCACTGAGGTGACAGAAGTTGATTTCGGAGCATCATTTTTGAACAGGTGCTTCAACCGTTTTGTGGCATATGAGAAATTCCCTAAGCCCCGAACCTGTCGATTTTGGTCAAAAATTTAAATTTCAAAAGTGCCCCAATTTCTGCTTTAAACTTTAGGTACTATCCCAAAATGTATCACTAAGGTGACAGAAGTTGATTTCGGAGCATCATTTTTGAACAGGAGCTTCAACCGTTTTGTGGCATATGAAAAATTCCCTAAGCCCAGGACCTGTCGATTTTGGTCAAAAATGAAAATTTCAAAAGTGCCCCAATTTCTGCTTTAAACTTTAGGTACTATCCCAAAATGTATCACTAAGGTGACAGAAGTTGATTTCGGAGCATCATTTTTGAACAGGAGCTTCAACCGTTTTGTGGCATATGAGAAATTCCCTAAGCCCCGGACCTGTCGATTTTGGTCAAAAATGAAAATTTCAAAAGTTCCCCAATTTCTGCTTTAAACTTTAGGTACTATCCCAAAATGTATCACTAAGGTGACAGAAGTTGATTTCGGAGCATCATTTTTGAACAGGAGCTTCAACCGTATTGTGGCATATGAGAAATTCCCTAAGCCCAGGACCTGCCGATTTTGGTCAAAAATAAAAATTTCAAAAGTGCCCCAATTTCTGCTTTAAACTTTAGGTACTATCCCAAAATGTATCACTAAGGTGACAGAAGTTGATTTCGGAGCATCATTTTTGAACAGGTGCTTCAACCGTTTTGTGGCATATGAGAAATTCCCTAAGCCCCGAACCTGTCGATTTTGGTCAAAAATTTAATTTTCAAAAGTGCCCCAATTTCTGCTTTGAACTTTAGGTACTATCCCAAAATGTATCACTGAGGTGACAGAAGTTGATTTCGGAGCATCATTTTTGAACAGGTGCTTCAACCGTTTTGTGGCATATGTGAAATTCCCTAAGCCCCGAACCTGTCGATTTTGGTCAAAAATGTAAATTTCAAAAGTGCCCCAATTTCTGCTTTAAACTTTAGGTACTATCCCAAAATGTATCACTAAGGTGACAGAAGTTGATTTCGGAGCATCATTTTTGAACAGGAGCTTCAACCGTTTTGTGGCATATGAAAAATTCCCTAAGCCCAGGACCTGTCGATTTTGGTCAAAAATGAAAATTTCAAAAGTGCCCCAATTTCTGCTTTAAACTTTAGGTACTATCCCAAAATGTATCACTAAGGTGACAGAAGTTGATTACGGAGCATCATTTTTGAACAGGAGCTTCAACCGTTTTGTGGCATATGAGAAATTCCCTAAGCCCCGGACCTGTCGATTTTGGTCAAAAATGAAAATTTCAAAAGTGCCCCAATTTCTGCTTTAAACTTTAGGTACTATCCCAAAATGTATCACTGAGGTGACAGAAGTTGATTTCGGAGCATCATTTTTGAACAGGTGCTTCAACCGTTTTGTGGCATATGAGAAATTCCCTAAGCCCCGAACCTGTCGATTTTGGTCAAAAATGTAAATTTCAAAAGTGCCCCAATTTCTGCTTTAAACTTTAGGTACTATCCCAAAATGTATCACTAAGGTGACAGAAGTTGATTTCGGAGCATCATTTTTGAACAGGAGCTTCAACCGTTTTGTGGCATATGAAAAATTCCCTAAGCCCAGGACCTGTCGATTTTGGTCAAAAATGAAAATTTCAAAAGTGCCCCAATTTCTGCTTTAAACTTTAGGTACTATCCCAAAATGTATCACTAAGGTGACAGAAGTTGATTTCGGAGCATCATTTTTGAACAGGAGCTTCAACCGTTTTGTGGCATATGAAAAATTCCCTAAGCCCAGGACCTGTTGATTTTGGTCAAAAATAAAAATTTCAAAAGTGCCCCAATTTCTGCTTTAAACTTTAGGTACTATCCCAAAATGTATCACTGAGGTGACAGAAGTTGATTTCGGAGCATCATTTTTGAACAAGAGCTTCAACCGTTTTGTGGCATATGAGAAATTCCCTAAGCCCCGGACCGGTCGATTTTGGTCAAAAATGAAAATTTTCAAAAGTGCCCCAATTTCTGCTTTAAACTTTAGGTACTATCCCAAAATGTATCACTGAGGTGACAGAAGTTGATTTCGGAGCATCATTTTTGAACAGGTGCTTCAACCGTTTTGTGGCATATGAGAAATTCCCTAAGCCCCGAACCTGTCGATTTTGGTCAAAAATGTAAATTTCAAAAGTGCCCCAATTTCTGCTTTAAACTTTAGGTGCTAATCCAAAATGTATCACTAAGGTGACAGAAGTTGATTTCGGAGCATCATTTTTGAACAGGAGCTTCAACCGTTTTGTGGCATATGAAAAATTCCCTAAGCTCAGGACCTGTCGATTTTGGTCAAAAATGAAAATTTCAAAAGTGCCCCAATTTCTGCTTTAAACTTTAGGTACTATCCCAAAATGTATCACTAAGGTGACAGAAGTTGATTTCGGAGCATCATTTTTGAACAGGAGCTTCAACCGTTTTGTGGCATATGAGAAATTCCCTAAGCCATGGACCTGTCGATTTTGGTCAAAAATGAAAATTTCAAAAGTTCCCCAATTTCTGCTTTAAACTTTAGGTACTATCCCAAAATGTATCACTAAGGTGACAGAAGTTGATTTCGGAGCATCATTGTTGAACAGGAGCTTCAACCGTATTGTGGCATATGAGAAATTCCCTAAGCCCCGGACCTGCCGATTTTGGTCAAAAATAAAAATTTAAAAAGTGCCCCAATTTCTGCTTTAAACTTTAGGTACTATCCCAAAATGTATCACTAAGGTGACAGAAGTTGATTTCGGAGCATCATTTTTGAACAGGTGCTTCAACCGTTTTGTGGCATATGAGAAATTCCCTAAGCCCCGAACCTGTCGATTTTGGTCAAAAATTTTAATTTCAAAAGTGCCCCAATTTCTGCTTTGAACTTTAGGTACTATCCCAAAATGTATCACTGAGGTGACAGAAGTTGATTTCGGAGCATCATTTTTGAACAGGTGCTTCAACCGTTTTGTGGCATATGAGAAATTCCCTAAGCCCCGAACATGTCGATTTTGGTCAAAAATTTAAATTTCAAAAGTGCCCCAATTTCTGCTTTAAACTTTAGGTACTATCCCAAAATGTATTACTAAGGTGACAGAAAATGATTTCGGAGCATCATTTTTGAACAGGAGCTTCAACCGTTTTGTGGCATATGAAAAATTCCCTAAGCCCCGAACCTGTCGATTTTGGTCAAAAATGTAAATTTCAAAAGTGCCCCAATTTCTGCTTTAAACTTTAGGTACTATCCCAAAATGTATCACTAAGGTGACAGAAGTTGATTTCGGAGCATCATTTTTGAACAGGAGCTTCAACCGTTTTGTGGCATATGAAAAATTCCCTAAGCCCAGGACCTGTCGATTTTGGTCAAAAATGAAAATTTCAAAAGTGCCCCAATTTCTGCTTTAAACTTTAGGTACTATCCCAAAATGTATCACTAAGGTGACAGAAGTTGATTTCGGAGCATCATTTTTGAACAGGAGCTTCAACCGTTTTGTGGCATATGAGAAATTCCCTAAGCCCAGGACCTGTCGATTTTGGTTAAAAATAAAAATTTCAAAAGTGCCCCAATTTCTGCTTTAAACTTTAGGTACTATCCCAAAATGTATCACTAAGGTGACAGAAGTTGATTTCGGAGCATCATTTTTGAACAGGAGCTTCAACCGTTTTGTGGCATATGAGAAATTCCCTAAGCCCCGGACCTGTCGATTTTGGTCAAAAATAAAAATTTAAAAAGTGCCCCAATTTCTGCTTTAAACTTTAGGTACTATCCCAAAATGTATCACTAAGGTGACAGAAGTTGATTTCGGAGCATCATTTTTGAACAGGTGCTTCAACCGTTTTGTGGCATATGAGAAATTCCCTAAGCCCCGAACCTGTCGATTTTGGTCAAAAATGTAAATTTCAAAAGTGCCCCAATTTCTGCTTTGTACTTTAGGTACTATCCCAAAATGTATCACTGAGGTGACAGAAGTTGATTTCGGAGCATCATTTTTGAACAGGTGCTTCAACCGTTTTGTGGCATATGAGAAATTCCCTAAGCCCCGAACATGTCGATTTTGGTCAAAAATTTAAATTTCAAAAGTGCCCCAATTTCTGCTTTAAACTTTAGGTACTATCCCAAAATGTATTACTAAGGTGACAGAAAATGATTTCGGAGCATCATTTTTGAACAGGAGCTTCAACCGTTTTGTGGCATATGAAAAATTCCCTAAGCCCCGAACCTGTCGATTTTGGTCAAAAATGTAAATTTCAAAAGTGCCCCAATTTCTGCTTTAAACTTTAGGTACTATCCCAAAATGTATCACTAAGGTGACAGAAGTTGATTTCGGAGCATCATTTTTGAACAGGAGCTTCAACCGTTTTGTGGCATATGAAAAATTCCCTAAGCCCAGGACCTGTCGATTTTGGTCAAAAATGAAAATTTCAAAAGTGCCCCAATTTCTGCTTTAAACTTTAGGTACTATCCCAAAATGTATCACTAAGGTGACAGAAGTTGATTTCGGAGCATCATTTTTGAACAGGAGCTTCAACCGTTTTGTGGCATATGAGAAATTCCCTAAGCCCAGGACCTGTCGATTTTGGTTAAAAATAAAAATTTCAAAAGTGCCCCAATTTCTGCTTTAAACTTTAGGTACTATCCCAAAATGTATCACTAAGGTGACAGAAGTTGATTTCGG
Source organism: Pseudophryne corroboree (assembly GCF_028390025.1). NCBI lineage: Eukaryota > Metazoa > Chordata > Amphibia > Anura > Myobatrachidae > Pseudophryne > Pseudophryne corroboree. The sequence goes on along the minus strand of NW_026968461.1, from coordinate 5,299 downwards.
AGCATCATTTTTGAACAGGAGCTTCAACCGTTTTGTGGCATATGAGAAATTCCCTAAGCCCCGGACCTGTCGATTTTGGTCAAAAATGAAAATTTCAAAAGTGCCCCAATTTCTGCTTTAAACTTTAGGTACTATCCCAAAATGTATCACTGAGGTGACAGAAGTTGATTTCGGAGCATCATTTTTGAACAGGTGCTTCAACCGTTTTGTGGCATATGAGAAATTCCCTAAGCCCCGAACCTGTCGATTTTGGTCAAAAATGTAAATTTCAAAAGTGCCCCAATTTCTGCTTTAAACTTTAGGTACTATCCCAAAATGTATCACTAAGGTGACAGAAGTTGATTTCGGAGCATCATTTTTGAACAGGAGCTTCAACCGTTTTGTGGCATATGAGAAATTCCCTAAGCCCCGGACCTGTCGATTTTGGTCAAAAATGAAAATTTCAAAAGTGCCCCAATTTCTGCTTTAAACTTTAGGTACTATCCCAAAATGTATCACTGAGGTGACAGAAGTTGATTTCGGAGCATCATTTTTGAACAGGAGCTTCAATCGTTTTGTGGCATATGAGAAATTCCCTAAGCCCCGGACCGGTCGATTTTGGTCAAAAATGAAAATTTCAAAAGTGCCCCAATTTCTGCTTTAAACTTTAGGTACTATCCCAAAATGTATCACTAAGGTGACAGAAGTTGATTTCGGAGCATCATTTTTGAACAGGAGCTTCAACCGTTTTGTGGCATATGAGAAATTCCCTAAGCCCCGGACCTGTCGATTTTGGTCAAAAATGAAAATTTCAAAAGTGCCCCAATTTCTGCTTTAAACTTTAGGTACTATCCCAAAATGTATCACTAAGGTGACAGAAGTTGATTTCGGAGCATCATTTTTGAACAGGAGCTTCAACCGTTTTGTGGCATATGAGAAATTCCCTAAGCCCCGGACCTGTCGATTTTGGTCAAAAATGAAAATTTCAAAAGTGCCCCAATTTCTGCTTTAAACTTTAGGTACTATCCCAAAATGTATCACTGAGGTGACAGAAGTTGATTTCGGAGCATCATTTTTGAACAGGTGCTTCAACCGTTTTGTGGCATATGAGAAATTCCCTAAGCCCCGAACCTGTCGATTTTGGTCAAAAATGTAAATTTCAAAAGTGCCCCAATTTCTGCTTTAAACTTTAGGTACTATCCCAAAATGTATCACTAAGGTGACAGAAGTTGATTTCGGAGCATCATTTTTGAACAGGAGCTTCAACCATTTTGTGGCATATGAAAAATTACCTAAGCCCAGGACCTGTCGATTTTGGTCAAAAATGAAAATTTCAAAAGTGCCCCAATTTCTGCTTTAAACTTTAGGTACTATCCCAAAATGTATCACTAAGGTGACAGAAGTTGATTTCGGAGCATCACTTTTAAACAGGAGCTTCAACCGTTTTGTGGCATATGAAAAATTCCCTAAGCCCAGGACCTGTCGATTTTGGTCAAAAATAAAAATTTCAAAAGTGCCCCAATTTCTGCTTTAAACTTTAGGTACTATCCCAAAATGTATCACTGAGGTGACAGAAGTTGATTTCGGAGCATCATTTTTGAACAGGAGCTTCAACCGTTTTGTGGCATATGAGAAATTCCCTAAGCCCCGAACCTGTCGATTTTGGTCAAAAATGTAAATTTCAAAAGTGCCCCAATTTCTGCTTTAAACTTTAGGTACTATCCCAAAATGTATCACTAAGGTGACAGAAGTTGATTTCGGAGCATCATTTTTGAACAGGAGCTTCAACCGTTTTGTGGCATATGAAAAATTCCCTAAGCCCAGGACCTGTCGATTTTGGTCAAAAATGAAAATTTCAAAAGTGCCCCAATTTCTGCTTTAAACTTTAGGTACTATCCCAAAATGTATCACTAAGGTGACAGAAGTTGATTTCGGAGCATCATTTTTGAACAGGAGCTTCAACCGTTTTGTGGCATATGAGAAATTCCCTAAGCCCCGGACCTGTCGATTTTGGTCAAAAATGAAAATTTCAAAAGTGCCCCAATTTCTGCTTTAAACTTTAGGTACTATCCCAAAATGTATCACTGAGGTGACAGAAGTTGATTTCGGAGCATCATTTTTGAACAGGTGCTTCAACCGTTTTGTGGCATATGAGAAATTCCCTAAGCCCCGAACCTGTCGATTTTGGTCAAAAATGTAAATTTCAAAAGTGCCCCAATTTCTGCTTTAAACTTTAGGTACTATCCCAAAATGTATCACTAAGGTGACAGAAGTTGATTTCGGAGCATCATTTTTGAACAGGAGCTTCAACCGTTTTGTGGCATATGAAAAATTCCCTAAGCCCAGGACCTGTCGATTTTGGTCAAAAATGAAAATTTCAAAAGTGCCCCAATTTCCGCTTTAAACTTTAGGTACTATCCCAAAATGTATCACTAAGGTGACAGAAGTTGATTTCGGAGCATCATTTTTGAACAGGAGCTTCAACCGTTTTGTGGCATATGAAAAATTCCCTAAGCCCAGGACCTGTCGATTTTGGTCAAAAATAAAAATTTCAAAAGTGCCCCAATTTCTGCTTTAAACTTTAGGTACTATCCCAAAATGTATCACTGAGGTGGCAGAAGTTGATTTCGGAGCATCATTTTTGAACAAGAGCTTCAACCGTTTTGTGGCATATGAGAAATTCCCTAAGCCCCGGACCGGTCGATTTTGGTCAAAAATGAAAATTTTCAAAAGTGCCCCAATTTCTGCTTTAAACTTTAGGTACTATCCCAAAATGTATCACTGAGGTGACAGAAGTTGATTTCGGAGCATCATTTTTGAACAGGTGCTTCAACCGTTTTGTGGCATATGAGAAATTCCCTAAGCCCCGAACCTGTCGATTTTGGTCAAAAATGTAAATTTCAAAAGTGCCCCAATTTCTGCTTTAAACTTTAGGTACTATCCCAAAATGTATCACTAAGGTGACAGAAGTTGATTTCGGAGCATCATTTTTGAACAGGAGCTTCAACCGTTTTGTGGCATATGAAAAATTCCCTAAGCCCAGGACCTGTCGATTTTGGTCAAAAATAAAAATTTTAAAAGTGCCCCAATTTCTGCTTTAAACTTTAGGTACTATCCCAAAATGTATCACTGAGGTGACAGAAGTTGATTTCGGAGCATCATTTTTGAACAAGAGCTTCAACCGTTTTGTGGCATATGAGAAATTCCCTAAGCCCCGGACCGGTCGATTTTGGTCAAAAATGAAAATTTTCAAAAGTGCCCCAATTTCTGCTTTAAACTTTAGGTACTATCCCAAAATGTATCACTGAGGTGACAGAAGTTGATTTCGGAGCATCATTTTTGAACAGGTGCTTCAACCGTTTTGTGGCATATGAGAAATTCCCTAAGCCCCGAACCTGTCGATTTTGGTCAAAAATGTAAATTTCAAAAGTGCCCCAATTTCTGCTTTAAACTTTAGGTACTATCCCAAAATGTATCACTAAGGTGACAGAAGTTGATTTCGGAGCATCATTTTTGAACAGGAGCTTCAACCGTTTTGTGGCATATGAAAAATTCCCTAAGCCCAGGACCTGTCGATTTTGGTCAAAAATGAAAATTTCAAAAGTGCCCCAATTTCTGCTTTAAACTTTAGGTACTATCCCAAAATGTATCACTAAGGTGACAGAAGTTGATTTCGGAGCATCATTTTTGAACAGGAGCTTCAACCGTTTTGTGGCATATGAGAAATTCCCTAAGCCATGGACCTGTCGATTTTGGTCAAAAATGAAAATTTCAAAAGTTCCCCAATTTCTGCTTTAAACTTTAGGTACTATCCCAAAATGTATCACTAAGGTGACAGAAGTTGATTTCGGAGCATCATTTTTGAACAGGAGCTTCAACCGTATTGTGGCATATGAGAAATTCCCTAAGCCCCGGACCTGCCGATTTTGGTCAAAAATAAAAATTTAAAAAGTGCCCCAATTTCTGCTTTAAACTTTAGGTACTATCCCAAAATGTATCACTAAGGTGACAGAAGTTGATTTCGGAGCATCATTTTTGAACAGGTGCTTCAACCGTTTTGTGGCATATGAGAAATTCCCTAAGCCCCGAACCTGTCGATTTTGGTCAAAAATTTTAATTTCAAAAGTGCCCCAATTTCTGCTTTGAACTTTAGGTACTATCCCAAAATGTATCACTGAGGTGACAGAAGTTGATTTCGGAGCATCATTTTTGAACAGGTGCTTCAACCGTTTTGTGGCATATGAGAAATTCCCTAAGCCCCGAACATGTCGATTTTGGTCAAAAATTTAAATTTCAAAAGTGCCCCAATTTCTGCTTTAAACTTTAGGTACTATCCCAAAATGTATTACTAAGGTGACAGAAAATGATTTCGGAGCATCATTTTTGAACAGGAGCTTCAACCGTTTTGTGGCATATGAAAAATTCCCTAAGCCCCGAACCTGTCGATTTTGGTCAAAAATGTAAATTTCAAAAGTGCCCCAATTTCTGCTTTAAACTTTAGGTACTATCCCAAAATGTATCACTAAGGTGACAGAAGTTGATTTCGGAGCATCATTTTTGAACAGGAGCTTCAACCGTTTTGTGGCATATGAAAAATTCCCTAAGCCCAGGACCTGTCGATTTTGGTCAAAAATGAAAATTTCAAAAGTGCCCCAATTTCTGCTTTAAACTTTAGGTACTATCCCAAAATGTATCACTAAGGTGACAGAAGTTGATTTCGGAGCATCATTTTTGAACAGGAGCTTCAACCGTTTTGTGGCATATGAGAAATTCCCTAAGCCCAGGACCTGTCGATTTTGGTTAAAAATAAAAATTTCAAAAGTGCCCCAATTTCTGCTTTAAACTTTAGGTACTATCCCAAAATGTATCACTAAGGTGACAGAAGTTGATTTCGGAGCATCATTTTTGAACAGGAGCTTCAACCGTTTTGTGGCATATGAGAAATTCCCTAAGCCCCGGACCTGTCGATTTTGGTCAAAAATGAAAATTTCAAAAGTGCCCCAATTTCTGCTTTAAACTTTAGGTACTATCCCAAAATGTATCACTGAGGTGACAGAAGTTGATTTCGGAGCATCATTTTTGAACAGGTGCTTCAACCGTTTTGTGGCATATGAGAAATTCCCTAAGCCCCGAACCTGTCGATTTTGGTCAAAAATGTAAATTTCAAAAGTGCCCCAATTTCTGCTTTAAACTTTAGGTACTATCCCAAAATGTATCACTAAGGTGACAGAAGTGATTTCGGAGCATCATTTTTGAACAGGAGCTTCAACCGTTTTGTGGCATATGAGAAATTCCCTAAGCCCCGGACCTGTCGATTTTG
>NW_026968460.1:0-92035 GCF_028390025.1 Pseudophryne corroboree | reverse complement strand
TTGCATTTTTCTCCCAAACGAAGGACACTAGAAAGAAAATTTTAAAGCCTCCTGTTAGGCCATCATCTACACGACATAGCCCTGAATTTTCCAATGCGCAGCTCTTTGCAAAAGAGAGATATTGGCAAGGAAAAGCTTTCTTGTACCATTGCATTTTTCTCCCAAACGAAGGACACTAGAATTAAAATTTTAAAGCCTCCTGTTAGACCATCATCTACACCGCATAGCCATGAATTTTCCAATGCGCAGCTCTTTGCAAAAGAGAGATATTGGCAAGGAAAAGCTGTCTTGTACCTTTGCATTTTTCTCCCAAACGAAGGACACTAGAATTAAAATTTTAAAGCCTCCTGTTAGGCCATCATCTACACGATATAGCCCTGAATTTTCCAATGCGCAGCTCTTTGCAAACGAGAGATATTGGCAAGGAAAAGCTGTCTTGTACCTTTGCATTTTTCTCCCAAACGAAGGACACTAGAAAGAAAATTTTAAAGCCTCCTGTTAGGCCATCATCTACACGACATATCCCTGAATTTTCCAATGCGCAGCTCTTTGCAAAAGAGAGATATTGGCAAGGAAAAGCTGTCTTGTACCATTGCATTTTTCTCCCAAACGAAGGACACTAGAAAGAAAATTTTAAAGCCTCCTGTTAAGGCCATCATCTACACGACATAGCCCTGAATTTTCCAATGCGCAGCTCTTTGCAAAAGAGAGATATTGGCAAGGAAAAGCTGTCTTGTACCATTGCATTTTTCTCCCAAACGAAGGACACTAGAAAGAAAATTTTAAAGCCTCCTGTTAGACCATCATCTACACGACATAGCCCTGGATTTTCCAATGCGTAGCTCTTTGCAAAAGAGAGATATTGGCAAGGAAAAGCTGTCTTGTACCTTTGCATTTTTCTCCCAAACGAAGGACACTAGAAAGAAAATTTTAAAGCCTCCTGTTAGGCCATCATCTACACGACATAGCCCTGAATTTTCCAATGCGCAGCTCTTTGCAAAAGAGAGATATTGGCAAGGAAAAGCTTTCTTGTACCATTGCATTTTTCTCCCAAACGAAGGACACTAGAATTAAAATTTTAAAGCCTCCTGTTAGGCCATCATCTACTCGATATAGCCCTGAATTTTCCAATGCGCAGCTCTTTGCAAACGAGAGATATTGGCAAGGAAAAGCTGTCTTGTACCTTTGCATTTTTCTCCCAATCGAAGGACAGTAGAAAGAAAATTTTAAAGCCTCCTGTTAGGCCATCATCTACACGACATAGCCCTGAATTTTCCAATGCGTAGCTCTTTGCAAAAGAGAGATATTGGCAAGGAAAAGCTGTCTTGTACCTTTGCATTTTTCTCCCAAACGAAGGACACTAGAAAGAAAATTTTAAAGCCTCCTGTTAGGCCATCATCTACACGACATAGCCCTGAATTTTCCAATGCGTAGCTCTTTGCAAAAGAGAGATATTGGCAAGGAAAAGCTGTCTTGTACCTTTGCATTTTTCTCCCAAACGAAGGACACTAGAAAGAAAATTTTAAAGCCTCCTGTTAGGCCATCATCTACACGACATAGCCCTGAATTTTCCAATGCGCAGCTCTTTGCAAAAGAGAGATATTGGCAAGGAAAAGCTTTCTTGTACCATTGCATTTTTCTCCCAAACGAAGGACACTAGAATTAAAATTTTAAAGCCTCCTGTTAGGCTATCATCTACACGATATAGCCCTGAATTTTCCAATGCGCAGCTCTTTGCAAAAGAGAGATATTGGCAAGGAAAAGCTGTCTTGTACCTTTGCATTTTTCTCCCAAACGAAGGACACTAGAAAGAAAATTTTAAAGCCTCCTGTTAGGCCATCATCTACACGACATAGCCCTGAATTTTCCAATGCGCAGCTCTTTGCAAAAGAGAGATATTGGCAAGGAAAAGCTGTCTTGTACCTTTGCATTTTTCTCCCAAACGAAGGACACTAGAATTAAAATTTTAAAGCCTCTTGTTAGGCCATCATCTACACGATATAGCCCTGAATTTTCCAATGCGCAGCTCTTTGCAAACGAGAGATATTGGCAAGGAAAAGCTGTCTTGTACCTTTGCATTTTTCTCCCAAACGAAGGACACTAGAAAGAAAATTTTAAAGCCTCCTGTTAGGCCATCATCTACACGACATAGCCCTGAATTTTCCAATGCGCAGCTCTTTGCAAAAGAAAGATATTGGCAAGGAAAAGCTGTCTTGTACCATTGCATTTTTCTCCCAAACGAAGGACACTAGAAAGAAAATTTTAAAGCCTCCTGTTAGACCATCATCTACACGACATAGCCCTGAATTTTCCAATGCGCAGCTCTTTGCAAAAGAGAGATATTGGCAAGGAAAAGCTGTCTTGTACCATTGCATTTTTCTCCCAAACGAAGGACACTAGAAAGAAAATGTTAAAGCCTCCTGTTAGGCCATCATCTACACGACATAGCCCTGAATTTTCCAATGCGCAGCTCTTTGCAAAAGAGAGATATTGGCAAGGAAAAGCTGTCTTGTACCATTGCATTTTTCTCCCAAACGAAGGACACTAGAAAGAAAATTTTAAAGCCTCCTGTTAGACCATCATCTACACGACATAGCCCTGAATTTTCCAAAGCGCAGCTCTTTGCAAAAGAGAGATATTGGCAAGGAAAAGCTGTCTTGTACCATTGCATTTTTCTCCCAAACGAAGGACACTAGAATTAAAAATTTAAAGCCTCCTGTTAGGCCATCATCTACACGATATAGCCCTGAATTTTCCAATGCGCAGCTCTTTGCAAACGAGAGATATTGGCAAGGAAAAGCTGTCTTGTACCATTGCATTTTTCTCCCAAACGAAGGACACTAGAAAGAAAATTTTAAAGCCTCCTGTTAGGCCATCATCTACACGACATAGCCCTGAATTTTCCAATGCGCAGCTCTTTGCAAAAGAGAGATATTGGCAAGGAAAAGCTTTCTTGTACCATTGCATTTTTCTCCCAAACGAAGGACACTAGAATTAAAATTTTAAAGCCTCCTGTTAGGCTATCATCTACACGATATAGCCCTGAATTTTCCAATGCGCAGCTCTTTGCAAAAGAGAGATATTGGCAAGGAAAAGCTGTCTTGTACCTTTGCATTTTTCTCCCAAACGAAGGACACTAGAAAGAAAATTTTAAAGCCTCCTGTTAGGCCATCATCTACACGACATAGCCCTGAATTTTCCAATGCGCAGCTCTTTGCAAAAGAGAGATATTGGCAAGGAAAAGCTGTCTTGTACCTTTGCATTTTTCTCCCAAACGAAGGACACTAGAATTAAAATTTTAAAGCCTCTTGTTAGGCCATCATCTACACGATATAGCCCTGAATTTTCCAATGCGCAGCTCTTTGCAAACGAGAGATATTGGCAAGGAAAAGCTGTCTTGTACCTTTGCATTTTTCTCCCAAACGAAGGACACTAGAAAGAAAATTTTAAAGCCTCCTGTTAGGCCATCATCTACACGACATAGCCCTGAATTTTCCAATGCGCAGCTCTTTGCAAAAGAAAGATATTGGCAAGGAAAAGCTGTCTTGTACCATTGCATTTTTCTCCCAAACGAAGGACACTAGAAAGAAAATTTTAAAGCCTCCTGTTAGACCATCATCTACACGACATAGCCCTGAATTTTCCAATGCGCAGCTCTTTGCAAAAGAGAGATATTGGCAAGGAAAAGCTGTCTTGTACCATTGCATTTTTCTCCCAAACGAAGGACACTAGAAAGAAAATGTTAAAGCCTCCTGTTAGGCCATCATCTACACGACATAGCCCTGAATTTTCCAATGCGTAGCTCTTTGCAAAAGAGAGATATTGGCAAGGAAAAGCTGTCTTGTACCTTTGCATTTTTCTCCCAAACGAAGGACACTAGAAAGAAAATTTTAAAGCCTCCTGTTAGGCCATCATCTACACGACATAGCCCTGAATTTTCCAATGCGCAGCTCTTTGCAAAAGAGAGATATTGGCAAGGAAAAGCTTTCTTGTACCATTGCATTTTTCTCCCAAACGAAGGACACTAGAATTAAAATTTTAAAGCCTCCTGTTAGGCCATCATCTACTCGATATAGCCCTGAATTTTCCAATGCGCAGCTCTTTGCAAAAGAGAGATATTGGCAAGGAAAAGCTGTCTTGTACCTTTGCATTTTTCTCCCAAACGAAGGACACTAGAAAGAAAATTTTAAAGCCTCCTGTTAGGCCATCATCTACACGACATAGCCCTGAATTTTCCAATGCGCAGCTCTTTGCAAAAGAGAGATATTGGCAAGGAAAAGCTGTCTTGTACCTTTGCATTTTTCTCCCAAACGAAGGACACTAGAATTAAAATTTTAAAGCCTCTTGTTAGGCCATCATCTACACGATATAGCCCTGAATTTTCCAATGCGCAGCTCTTTGCAAACGAGAGATATTGGCAAGGAAAAGCTGTCTTGTACCTTTGCATTTTTCTCCCAAACGAAGGACACTAGAAAGAAAATTTTAAAGCCTCCTGTTAGGCCATCATCTACACGACATAGCCCTGAATTTTCCAATGCGCAGCTCTTTGCAAAAGAAAGATATTGGCAAGGAAAAGCTGTCTTGTACCATTGCATTTTTCTCCCAAACGAAGGACACTAGAAAGAAAATTTTAAAGCCTCCTGTTAGACCATCATCTACACGACATAGCCCTGAATTTTCCAATGCGCAGCTCTTTGCAAAAGAGAGATATTGGCAAGGAAAAGCTGTCTTGTACCATTGCATTTTTCTCCCAAACGAAGGACACTAGAAAGAAAATGTTAAAGCCTCCTGTTAGGCCATCATCTACACGACATAGCCCTGAATTTTCCAATGCGCAGCTCTTTGCAAAAGAGAGATATTGGCAAGGAAAAGCTGTCTTGTACCATTGCATTTTTCTCCCAAATGAAGGACACTAGAAAGAAAATTTTAAAGCCTCCTGTTAGACCATCATCTACACGACATAGCCCTGAATTTTCCAAAGCGCAGCTCTTTGCAAAAGAGAGATATTGGCAAGGAAAAGCTGTCTTGTACCATTGCATTTTTCTCCCAAACGAAGGACACTAGAATTAAAATTTTAAAGCCTCCTGTTAGGCCATCATCTACACGATATAGCCCTGAATTTTCCAATGCGCAGCTCTTTGCAAACGAGAGATATTGGCAAGGAAAAGCTGTCTTGTACCATTGCATTTTTCTCCCAAACGAAGGACACTAGAAAGAAAATTTTAAAGCCTCCTGTTAGGCCATCATCTACACGACATAGCCCTGAATTTTCCAATGCGCAGCTCTTTGCAAAAGAGAGATATTGGCAAGGAAAAGCTTTCTTGTACCATTGCATTTTTCTCCCAAACGAAGGACACTAGAATTAAAATTTTAAAGCCTCCTGTTAGGCTATCATCTACACGATATAGCCCTGAATTTTCCAATGCGCAGCTCTTTGCAAAAGAGAGATATTGGCAAGGAAAAGCTGTCTTGTACCTTTGCATTTTTCTCCCAAACGAAGGACACTAGAAAGAAAATTTTAAAGCCTCCTGTTAGGCCATCATCTACACGACATAGCCCTGAATTTTCCAATGCGCAGCTCTTTGCAAAAGAGAGATATTGGCAAGGAAAAGCTGTCTTGTACCTTTGCATTTTTCTCCCAAACGAAGGACACTAGAATTAAAATTTTAAAGCCTCTTGTTAGGCCATCATCTACACGATATAGCCCTGAATTTTCCAATGCGCAGCTCTTTGCAAACGAGAGATATTGGCAAGGAAAAGCTGTCTTGTACCTTTGCATTTTTCTCCCAAACGAAGGACACTAGAAAGAAAATTTTAAAGCCTCCTGTTAGGCCATCATCTACACGACATAGCCCTGAATTTTCCAATGCGCAGCTCTTTGCAAAAGAAAGATATTGGCAAGGAAAAGCTGTCTTGTACCATTGCATTTTTCTCCCAAACGAAGGACACTAGAAAGAAAATTTTAAAGCCTCCTGTTAGACCATCATCTACACGACATAGCCCTGAATTTTCCAATGCGCAGCTCTTTGCAAAAGAGAGATATTGGCAAGGAAAAGCTGTCTTGTACCATTGCATTTTTCTCCCAAACGAAGGACACTAGAAAGAAAATGTTAAAGCCTCCTGTTAGGCCATCATCTACACGACATAGCCCTGAATTTTCCAATGCGCAGCTCTTTGCAAAAGAGAGATATTGGCAAGGAAAAGCTGTCTTGTACCATTGCATTTTTCTCCCAAACGAAGGACACTAGAAAGAAAATTTTAAAGCCTCCTGTTAGACCATCATCTACACGACATAGCCCTGAATTTTCCAAAGCGCAGCTCTTTGCAAAAGAGAGATATTGGCAAGGAAAAGCTGTCTTGTACCATTGCATTTTTCTCCCAAACGAAGGACACTAGAATTAAAATTTTAAAGCCTCCTGTTAGGCCATCATCTACACGATATAGCCCTGAATTTTCCAATGCGCAGCTCTTTGCAAACGAGAGATATTGGCAAGGAAAAGCTGTCTTGTACCATTGCATTTTTCTCCCAAACGAAGGACACTAGAAAGAAAATTTTAAAGCCTCCTGTTAGACCATCATCTACACGACATAGCCCTGAATTTTCCAATGCGTAGCTCTTTGCAAAAGAGAGATATTGGCAAGGAAAAGCTGTCTTGTACCTTTGCATTTTTCTCCCAAACGAAGGACACTAGAAAGAAAATTTTAAAGCCTCCTGTTAGGCCATCATCTACACGACATAGCCCTGAATTTTCCAATGAGCAGCTCTTTGCAAAAGAGAGATATTGGCAAGGAAAAGCTTTCTTGTACCATTGCATTTTTCTCCCAAACGAAGGACACTAGAATTAAAATTTTAAAGCCTCCTGTTAGGCCATCATCTACACGATATAGCCCTGAATTTTCCAATGCGCAGCTCTTTGCAAAAGAGAGATATTGGCAAGGAAAAGCTGTCTTGTACCTTTGCATTTTTCTCCCAAACGAAGGACACTAGAAAGAAAATTTTAAAGCCTCCTGTTAGGCCATCATCTACACGACATAGCCCTGAATTTTCCAATGCGCAGCTCTTTGCAAAAGAGAGATATTGGCAAGGAAAAGCTTTCTTGTACCATTGCATTTTTCTCCTAAACGAAGGACACTAGAATTAAAATTTTAAAGCATCCTGTTAGACCATCATCTACACGGCATAGCCCTGAATTTTCCAATGCGCAGCTCTTTGCAAAAGAGAGATATTGGCAAGGAAAAGCTGTCTTGTACCATTGCATTTTTCTCCCAAACGAAGGACACTAGAATTAAAATTTTAAAGCCTCCTGTTAGGCCATCATCTACACGATATAGCCCTGAATTTTCCAATGCGCAGCTCTTTGCAAACGAGAGATATTGGCAAGGAAAAGCTGTCTTGTACCTTTGCATTTTTCTCCCAAACGAAGGACACTAGAAAGAACATTTTAAAGCCTCCTGTTAGACCATCATCTACACGGCATAGCCATGAATTTTCCAATGCGCAGCTCTTTGCAAAAGAGAGATATTGGCAAGGAAAAGCTGTCTTGTACCTTTGCATTTTTCTCCCAAACGAAGGACACTAGAATTAAAATTTTAAAGCCTCCTGTTAGGCCATCATCTACACGATATAGCCCTGAATTTTCCAATGCGCAGCTCTTTGCAAAAGAGAGATATTGGCAAGGAAAAGCTGTCTTGTACCTTTGCATTTTTCTCCCAAACGAAGGACACTAGAAAGAAAATTTTAAAGCCTCCTGTTAGGCCATCATCTACACGACATAGCCCTGAATTTTCCAATGCGCAGCTCTTTGCAAAAGAGAGATATTGGCAAGGAAAAGCTGTCTTGTACCATTGCATTTTTCTCCCAAACGAAGGACACTAGAAAGAAAATTTTAAAGCCTCCTGTTAGACCATCATCTACACGACATAGCCCTGAATTTTCCAAAGCGCAGCTCTTTGCAAAAGAGAGATATTGGCAAGGAAAAGCTGTCTTGTACCATTGCATTTTTCTCCCAAACGAAGGACACTAGAATTAAAATTTTAAAGCCTCCTGTTAGGCCATCATCTACACGATATAGCCCTGAATTTTCCAATGCGCAGCTCTTTGCAAACGAGAGATATTGGCAAGGAAAAGCTGTCTTGTACCATTGCATTTTTCTCCCAAACGAAGGACACTAGAAAGAAAATTTTAAAGCCTCCTGTTAGACCATCATCTACACGACATAGCCCTGAATTTTCCAATGCGTAGCTCTTTGCAAAAGAGAGATATTGGCAAGGAAAAGCTGTCTTGTACCTTTGCATTTTTCTCCCAAACGAAGGACACTAGAAAGAAAATTTTAAAGCCTCCTGTTAGGCCATCATCTACACGACATAGCCCTGAATTTTCCAATGAGCAGCTCTTTGCAAAAGAGAGATATTGGCAAGGAAAAGCTTTCTTGTACCATTGCATTTTTCTCCCAAACGAAGGACACTAGAATTAAAATTTTAAAGCCTCCTGTTAGGCCATCATCTACACGATATAGCCCTGAATTTTCCAATGCGCAGCTCTTTGCAAAAGAGAGATATTGGCAAGGAAAAGCTGTCTTGTACCTTTGCATTTTTCTCCCAAACGAAGGACACTAGAAAGAAAATTTTAAAGCCTCCTGTTAGGCCATCATCTACACGACATAGCCCTGAATTTTCCAATGCGCAGCTCTTTGCAAAAGAGAGATATTGGCAAGGAAAAGCTTTCTTGTACCATTGCATTTTTCTCCTAAACGAAGGACACTAGAATTAAAATTTTAAAGCATCCTGTTAGACCATCATCTACACGGCATAGCCCTGAATTTTCCAATGCGCAGCTCTTTGCAAAAGAGAGATATTGGCAAGGAAAAGCTGTCTTGTACCATTGCATTTTTCTCCCAAACGAAGGACACTAGAATTAAAATTTTAAAGCCTCCTGTTAGGCCATCATCTACACGATATAGCCCTGAATTTTCCAATGCGCAGCTCTTTGCAAACGAGAGATATTGGCAAGGAAAAGCTGTCTTGTACCTTTGCATTTTTCTCCCAAACGAAGGACACTAGAAAGAACATTTTAAAGCCTCCTGTTAGACCATCATCTACACGGCATAGCCATGAATTTTCCAATGCGCAGCTCTTTGCAAAAGAGAGATATTGGCAAGGAAAAGCTGTCTTGTACCTTTGCATTTTTCTCCCAAACGAAGGACACTAGAATTAAAATTTTAAAGCCTCCTGTTAGGCCATCATCTACACGATATAGCCCTGAATTTTCCAATGCGCAGCTCTTTGCAAAAGAGAGATATTGGCAAGGAAAAGCTGTCTTGTACCTTTGCATTTTTCTCCCAAACGAAGGACACTAGAAAGAAAATTTTAAAGCCTCCTGTTAGGCCATCATCTACACGACATAGCCCTGAATTTTCCAATGCGCAGCTCTTTGCAAAAGAGAGATATTGGCAAGGAAAAGCTGTCTTGTACCATTGCATTTTTCTCCCAAACGAAGGACACTAGAAAGAAAATGTTAAAGCCTCCTGTTAGACCATCATCTACACGACATAGCCCTGAATTTTTCAATGCGCAGCTCTTTGCAAAAGAGAGATATTGGCAAGGAAAAGCTGTCTTGTACCATTGCATTTTTCTCCCAAACGAAGGACACTAGAATTAAAATTTTAAAGCCTCCTGTTAGGCCATCATCTACACGATATAGCCCTGAATTTTCCAATGCGCAGCTCCTTGCAAACGAGAGATATTGGCAAGGAAAAGCTGTCTTGTACCTTTGCATTTTTCTCCCAAACGAAGGACACTAGAAAGAAAATTTTAAAGCCTCCTGTTAAGGCCATCATCTACACGACATAGCCCTGAATTTTCCAATGCGCAGCTCTTTGCAAAAGAGAGATATTGGCAAGGAAAAGCTGTTTTGTACCATTGCATTTTTCTCCCAAACGAAGGACACTAGAAAGAAAATTTTAAAGCCTCCTGTTAGACCATCATCTACACGACATAGCCCTGAATTTTCCAATGCGTAGCTCTTTGCAAAAGAGAGATATTGGCAAGGAAAAGCTGTCTTGTACCTTTGCATTTTTCTCCCAAACGAAGGACACTAGAAAGAAAATTTTAAAGCCTCCTGTTAGGCCATCATCTACACGACATAGCCCTGAATTTTCCAATGCGCAGCTCTTTGCAAAAGAGAGATATTGGCAAGGAAAAGCTTTCTTGTACCATTGCATTTTTCTCCCAAACGAAGGACACTAGAATTAAAATTTTAAAGCCTCCTGTTAGGCCATCATCTACACGATATAGCCCTGAATTTTCCAATGCGCAGCTCTTTGCAAAAGAGAGATATTGGCAAGGAAAAGCTGTCTTGTACCTTTGCATTTTTCTCCCAAACGAAGGACACTAGAAAGAAAATTTTAAAGCCTCCTGTTAGGCCATCATCTACACGACATAGCCCTGAATTTTCCAATGCGCAGCTCTTTGCAAAAGAGAGATATTGGCAAGGAAAAGCTTTCTTGTACCATTGCATTTTTCTCCCAAACGAAGGACACTAGAATTAAAATTTTAAAGCCTCCTGTTAGACCATCATCTACACCGCATAGCCATGAATTTTCCAATGCGCAGCTCTTTGCAAAAGAGAGATATTGGCAAGGAAAAGCTGTCTTGTACCTTTGCATTTTTCTCCCAAACGAAGGACACTAGAATTAAAATTTTAAAGCCTCCTGTTAGGCCATCATCTACACGATATAGCCCTGAATTTTCCAATGCGCAGCTCTTTGCAAACGAGAGATATTGGCAAGGAAAAGCTGTCTTGTACCTTTGCATTTTTCTCCCAAACGAAGGACACTAGAAAGAAAATTTTAAAGCCTCCTGTTAGGCCATCATCTACACGACATATCCCTGAATTTTCCAATGCGCAGCTCTTTGCAAACGAGAGATATTGGCAAGGAAAAGCTGTCTTGTACCATTGCATTTTTCTCCCAAACGAAGGACACTAGAAAGAAAATTTTAAAGCCTCCTGTTAAGGCCATCATCTACACGACATAGCCCTGAATTTTCCAATGCGCAGCTCTTTGCAAAAGAGAGATATTGGCAAGGAAAAGCTGTCTTGTACCATTGCATTTTTCTCCCAAACGAAGGACACTAGAAAGAAAATTTTAAAGCCTCCTGTTAGACCATCATCTACACGACATAGCCCTGAATTTTCCAATGCGTAGCTCTTTGCAAAAGAGAGATATTGGCAAGGAAAAGCTGTCTTGTACCTTTGCATTTTTCTCCCAAACGAAGGACACTAGAAAGAAAATTTTAAAGCCTCCTGTTAGGCCATCATCTACACGACATAGCCCTGAATTTTCCAATGCGCAGCTCTTTGCAAAAGAGAGATATTGGCAAGGAAAAGCTTTCTTGTACCATTGCATTTTTCTCCCAAACGAAGGACACTAGAATTAAAATTTTAAAGCCTCCTGTTAGGCCATCATCTACACGATATAGCCCTGAATTTTCCAATGCGCAGCTCTTTGCAAAAGAGAGATATTGGCAAGGAAAAGCTGTCTTGTACCTTTGCATTTTTCTCCCAAACGAAGGACACTAGAAAGAAAATTTTAAAGCCTCCTGTTAGGCCATCATCTACACGACATAGCCCTGGATTTTCCAATGCGCAGCTCTTTGCAAAAGAGAGATATTGGCAAGGAAAAGCTTTCTTGTACCATTGCATTTTTCTCCCAAACGAAGGACACTAGAATTAAAATTTTAAAGCCTCCTGTTAGACCATCATCTACACCGCATAGCCATGAATTTTCCAATGCGCAGCTCTTTGCAAAAGAGAGATATTGGCAAGGAAAAGCTGTCTTGTACCTTTGCATTTTTCTCCCAAACGAAGGACACTAGAATTAAAATTTTAAAGCCTCCTGTTAGGCCATCATCTACACGATATAGCCCTGAATTTTCCAATGCGCAGCTCTTTGCAAACGAGAGATATTGGCAAGGAAAAGCTGTCTTGTACCTTTGCATTTTTCTCCCAAACGAAGGACACTAGAAAGAAAATTTTAAAGCCTCCTGTTAGGCCATCATCTACACGACATAGCCCTGAATTTTCCAATGCGCAGCTCTTTGCAAAAGAGAGATATTGGCAAGGAAAAGCTGTCTTGTACCATTGCATTTTTCTCCCAAACGAAGGACACTAGAAAGAAAATTTTAAAGCCTCCTGTTAGGCCATCATCTACACGACATAGCCCTGAATTTTCCAATGCGCAGCTCTTTGCAAAAGAGAGATATTCGCAAGGAAAAGCTGTCTTGTACCATTGCATTTTTCTCCCAAAGGAGGACACTAGAAAGAAAATTTTAAAGCCTCCTGTTAGACCATCATCTACACGACATAGCCCTGAATTTTCCAATGCGTAGCTCTTTGCAAAAGAGAGATATTGGCAAGGAAAAGCTGTCTTGTACCTTTGCATTTTTCTCCCAAACGAAGGACACTAGAAAGAAAATTTTAAAGCCTCCTGTTAGGCCATCATCTACACGACATAGCCCTGAATTTTCCAATGCGCAGCTCTTTGCAAAAGAGAGATATTGGCAAGGAAAAGCTTTCTTGTACCATTGCATTTTTCTCCCAAACGAAGGACACTAGAATTAAAATTTTAAAGCCTCCTGTTAGACCATCATCTACACGGCATAGCCATGAATTTTCCAATGCGCAGCTCTTTGCAAAAGAGAGATATTGGCAAGGAAAAGCTGTCTTGTACCTTTGCATTTTTCTCCCAAACGAAGGACACTAGAATTAAAATTTTAAAGCCTCCTGTTAGGCCATCATCTACACGATATAGCCCTGAATTTTCCAATGCGCAGCTCTTTGCAAACGAGAGATATTGGCAAGGAAAAGCTGTCTTGTACCTTTGCATTTTTCTCCCAAACGAAGGACACTAGAAAGAAAATTTTAAAGCCTCCTGTTAGAAGGACACTAGAATTAAAATTTTAAAGCCTCCTGTTAGGCCATCATCTACACGATATAGCCCTGAATTTTCCAATGCGCAGCTCTTTGCAAAAGAGAGATATTGGCAAGGAAAAGCTGTCTTGTACCATTGCATTTTTCTCCCAAACGAAGGACACTAGAAAGAAAATTTTAAAGCCTCCTGTTAGACCATCATCTACACGACATAGCCCTGAATTTTCCAATGCGTAGCTCTTTGCAAAAGAGAGATATTGGCAAGGAAAAGCTGTCTTGTACCTTTGCATTTTTCTCCCAAACGAAGGACACTAGAAAGAAAATTTTAAAGCCTCCTGTTAGGCCATCATCTACACGACATAGCCCTGAATTTTCCAATGCGCAGCTCTTTGCAAAAGAGAGATATTTGCAAGGAAAAGCTTTCTTGTACCATTGCATTTTTCTCCCAAACGAAGGACACTAGAATTAAAATTTTAAAGCCTCCTGTTAGGCCATCATCTACACGATATAGCCCTGAATTTTCCAATGCGCAGCTCTTTGCAAAAGAGAGATATTGGCAAGGAAAAGCTGTCTTGTACCTTTGCATTTTTCTCCCAAACGAAGGACACTAGAAAGAAAATTTTAAAGCCTCCTGTTAGGCCATCATCTACACGACATAGCCCTGAATTTTCCAATGCGCAGCTCTTTGCAAAAGAGAGATATTGGCAAGGAAAAGCTTTCTTATACCATTGCATTTTTCTCCCAAACGAAGGACACTAGAATTAAAATTTTAAAGCCTCCTGTTAGACCATCATCTACACGGCATAGCCCTGAATTTTCCAATGCGCAGCTCTTTGCAAAAGAGAGATATTGGCAAGGAAAAGCTGTCTTGTACCATTGCATTTTTCTCCCAAACGAAGGACACTAGAATTAAAATTTTAAAGCCTCCTGTTAGGCCATCATCTACACGATATAGCCCTGAATTTTCCAATGCGCAGCTCTTTGCAAACGAGAGATATTGGCAAGGAAAAGCTGTCTTGTACCTTTGCATTTTTCTCCCAAACGAAGGACACTAGAAAGAACATTTTAAAGCCTCCTGTTAGACCATCATCTACACGGCATAGCCATGAATTTTCCAATGCGCAGCTCTTTGCAAAAGAGAGATATTGGCAAGGAAAAGCTGTCTTGTACCTTTGCATTTTTCTCCCAAACGAAGGACACTAGAATTAAAATTTTAAAGCCTCCTGTTAGACCATCATCTACACGGCATAGCCATGAATTTTCCAATGCGCAGCTCTTTGCAAAAGAGAGATATTGGCAAGGAAAAGCTGTCTTGTACCTTTGCATTTTTCTCCCAAACGAAGGACACTAGAATTAAAATTTTAAAGCCTCCTGTTAGGCCATCATCTACACGATATAGCCCTGAATTTTCCAATGCGCAGCTCTTTGCAAAAGAGAGATATTGGCAAGGAAAAGCTGTCTTGTACCTTTGCATTTTTCTCCCAAACGAAGGACACTAGAAAGAAAATTTTAAAGCCTCCTGTTAGGCCATCATCTACACGACATAGCCCTGAATTTTCCAATGCGCAGCTCTTTGCAAAAGAGAGATATTGGCAAGGAAAAGCTGTCTTGTACCATTGCATTTTTCTCCCAAACGAAGGACACTAGAAAGAAAATTTTAAAGCCTCCTGTTAGACCATCATCTACACGACATAGCCCTGAATTTTCCAATGCGTAGCTCTTTGCAAAAGAGAGATATTGGCAAGGAAAAGCTGTCTTGTACCTTTGCATTTTTCTCCCAAACGAAGGACACTAGAATTAAAATTTTAAAGCCTCCTGTTAGACCATCATCTACACGGCATAGCCATGAATTTTCCAATGCGCAGCTCTTTGCAAAAGAGAGATATTGGCAAGGAAAAGCTGTCTTGTACCTTTGCATTTTTCTCCCAAACGAAGGACACTAGAATTAAAATTTTAAAGCCTCCTGTTAGGCCATCATCTACACGATATAGCCCTGAATTTTCCAATGCGCAGCTCTTTGCAAACGAGAGATATTGGCAAGGAAAAGCTGTCTTGTACCTTTGCATTTTTCTCCCAAACGAAGGACACTAGAAAGAAAATTTTAAAGCCTCCTGTTAGGCCATCATCTACACGACATAGCCCTGAATTTTCCAATGCGCAGCTCTTTGCAAAAGAGAGATATTGGCAAGGAAAAGCTGTCTTGTACCATTGCATTTTTCTACCAAACGAAGGACACTAGAAAGAAAATTTTAAAGCCTCCTGTTAGACCATCATCTACACGACATAGCCCTGAATTTTCCAATGCGTAGCTCTTTGCAAAAGAGAGATATTGGCAAGGAAAAGCTGTCTTGTACCTTTGCATTTTTCTCCCAAACGAAGGACACTAGAAAGAAAATTTTAAAGCCTCCTGTTAGGCCATCATCTACACGACATAGCCCTGAATTTTCCAATGCGCAGCTCTTTGCAAAAGAGAGATATTTGCAAGGAAAAGCTTTCTTGTACCATTGCATTTTTCTCCCAAACGAAGGACACTAGAATTAAAATTTTAAAGCCTCCTGTTAGGCCATCATCTACACGATATAGCCCTGAATTTTCCAATGCGCAGCTCTTTGCAAAAGAGAGATATTGGCAAGGAAAAGCTGTCTTGTACCTTTGCATTTTTCTCCCAAACGAAGGACACTAGAAAGAAAATTTTAAAGCCTCCTGTTAGGCCATCATCTACACGACATAGCCCTGAATTTTCCAATGCGCAGCTCTTTGCAAAAGAGAGATATTGGCAAGGAAAAGCTTTCTTATACCATTGCATTTTTCTCCCAAACGAAGGACACTAGAATTAAAATTTTAAAGCCTCCTGTTAGACCATCATCTACACGGCATAGCCCTGAATTTTCCAATGCGCAGCTCTTTGCAAAAGAGAGATATTGGCAAGGAAAAGCTGTCTTGTACCATTGCATTTTTCTCCCAAACGAAGGACACTAGAATTAAAATTTTAAAGCCTCCTGTTAGGCCATCATCTACACGATATAGCCCTGAATTTTCCAATGCGCAGCTCTTTGCAAACGAGAGATATTGGCAAGGAAAAGCTGTCTTGTACCTTTGCATTTTTCTCCCAAACGAAGGACACTAGAAAGAACATTTTAAAGCCTCCTGTTAGACCATCATCTACACGGCATAGCCATGAATTTTCCAATGCGCAGCTCTTTGCAAAAGAGAGATATTGGCAAGGAAAAGCTGTCTTGTACCTTTGCATTTTTCTCCCAAACGAAGGACACTAGAATTAAAATTTTAAAGCCTCCTGTTAGGCCATCATCTACACGATATAGCCCTGAATTTTCCAATGCGCAGCTCTTTGCAAAAGAGAGATATTGGCAAGGAAAAGCTGTCTTGTACCTTTGCATTTTTCTCCCAAACGAAGGACACTAGAAAGAAAATTTTAAAGCCTCCTGTTAGGCCATCATCTACACGACATAGCCCTGAATTTTCCAATGCGCAGCTCTTTGCAAAAGAGAGATATTGGCAAGGAAAAGCTGTCTTGTACCATTGCATTTTTCTCCCAAACGAAGGACACTAGAAAGAAAATGTTAAAGCCTCCTATTAGACCATCATCTACACGACATAGCCCTGAATTTTCCAATGCGCAGCTCTTTGCAAAAGAGAGATATTGGCAAGGAAAAGCTGTCTTGTACCATTGCATTTTTCTCCCAAACGAAGGACACTAGAATTAAAATTTTAAAGCCTCCTGTTAGGCCATCATCTACACGATATAGCCCTGAATTTTCCAATGCGCAGCTCCTTGCAAACGAGAGATATTGGCAAGGAAAAGCTGTCTTGTACCTTTGCATTTTTCTCCCAAACGAAGGACACTAGAAAGAAAATTTTAAAGCCTCCTGTTAGGCCATCATCTACACGACATAGCCCTGAATTTTCCAATGCGCAGCTCTTTGCAAAAGAGAGATATTGGCAAGGAAAAGCTGTCTTGTACCATTGCATTTTTCTCCCAAACGAAGGACACTAGAAAGAAAATTTTAAAGCCTCCTGTTAGACCATCATCTACACGACATAGCCCTGAATTTTCCAATGCGTAGCTCTTTGCAAAAGAGAGATATTGGCAAGGAAAAGCTGTCTTGTACCTTTGCATTTTTCTCCCAAACGAAGGACACTAGAATTAAAATTTTAAAGCCTCCTGTTAGACCATCATCTACACGGCATAGCCATGAATTTTCCAATGCGCAGCTCTTTGCAAAAGAGAGATATTGGCAAGGAAAAGCTGTCTTGTACCTTTGCATTTTTCTCCCAAACGAAGGACACTAGAATTAAAATTTTAAAGCCTCCTGTTAGGCCATCATCTACACGATATAGCCCTGAATTTTCCAATGCGCAGCTCTTTGCAAACGAGAGATATTGGCAAGGAAAAGCTGTCTTGTACCATTGCATTTTTCTACCAAACGAAGGACACTAGAAAGAAAATTTTAAAGCCTCCTGTTAGACCATCATCTACACGACATAGCCCTGAATTTTCCAATGCGTAGCTCTTTGCAAAAGAGAGATATTGGCAAGGAAAAGCTGTCTTGTACCTTTGCATTTTTCTCCCAAACGAAGGACACTAGAAAGAAAATTTTAAAGCCTCCTGTTAGGCCATCATCTACACGACATAGCCCTGAATTTTCCAATGCGCAGCTCTTTGCAAAAGAGAGATATTTGCAAGGAAAAGCTTTCTTGTACCATTGCATTTTTCTCCCAAACGAAGGACACTAGAATTAAAATTTTAAAGCCTCCTGTTAGGCCATCATCTACACGATATAGCCCTGAATTTTCCAATGCGCAGCTCTTTGCAAAAGAGAGATATTGGCAAGGAAAAGCTGTCTTGTACCTTTGCATTTTTCTCCCAAACGAAGGACACTAGAAAGAACATTTTAAAGCCTCCTGTTAGACCATCATCTACACGGCATAGCCATGAATTTTCCAATGCGCAGCTCTTTGCAAAAGAGAGATATTGGCAAGGAAAAGCTGTCTTGTACCTTTGCATTTTTCTCCCAAACGAAGGACACTAGAATTAAAATTTTAAAGCCTCCTGTT
Source organism: Pseudophryne corroboree (assembly GCF_028390025.1). Lineage (NCBI taxonomy): Eukaryota > Metazoa > Chordata > Amphibia > Anura > Myobatrachidae > Pseudophryne > Pseudophryne corroboree. Next base: position 74,031 of record NW_026968460.1, on the reverse strand, counting down.
AGGCCATCATCTACACGATATAGCCCTGAATTTTCCAATGCGCAGCTCTTTGCAAAAGAGAGATATTGGCAAGGAAAAGCTGTCTTGTACCTTTGCATTTTTCTCCCAAACGAAGGACACTAGAAAGAAAATTTTAAAGCCTCCTGTTAGGCCATCATCTACACGACATAGCCCTGAATTTTCCAATGCGCAGCTCTTTGCAAAAGAGAGATATTGGCAAGGAAAAGCTGTCTTGTACCATTGCATTTTTCTCCCAAACGAAGGACACTAGAAAGAAAATGTTAAAGCCTCCTATTAGACCATCATCTACACGACATAGCCCTGAATTTTCCAATGCGCAGCTCTTTGCAAAAGAGAGATATTGGCAAGGAAAAGCTGTCTTGTACCATTGCATTTTTCTCCCAAACGAAGGACACTAGAATTAAAATTTTAAAGCCTCCTGTTAGGCCATCATCTACACGATATAGCCCTGAATTTTCCAATGCGCAGCTCCTTGCAAACGAGAGATATTGGCAAGGAAAAGCTGTCTTGTACCTTTGCATTTTTCTCCCAAACGAAGGACACTAGAAAGAAAATTTTAAAGCCTCCTGTTAGGCCATCATCTACACGACATAGCCCTGAATTTTCCAATGCGCAGCTCTTTGCAAAAGAGAGATATTGGCAAGGAAAAGCTGTCTTGTACCATTGCATTTTTCTCCCAAACGAAGGACACTAGAAAGAAAATTTTAAAGCCTCCTGTTAGACCATCATCTACACGACATAGCCCTGAATTTTCCAATGCGTAGCTCTTTGCAAAAGAGAGATATTGGCAAGGAAAAGCTGTCTTTTACCTTTGCATTTTTCTCCCAAACGAAGGACACTAGAATTAAAATTTTAAAGCCTCCTGTTAGACCATCATCTACACGGCATAGCCATGAATTTTCCAATGCGCAGCTCTTTGCAAAAGAGAGATATTGGCAAGGAAAAGCTGTCTTGTACCTTTGCATTTTTCTCCCAAACGAAGGACACTAGAATTAAAATTTTAAAGCCTCCTGTTAGGCCATCATCTACACGATATAGCCCTGAATTTTCCAATGCGCAGCTCTTTGCAAACGAGAGATATTGGCAAGGAAAAGCTGTCTTGTACCATTGCATTTTTCTACCAAACGAAGGACACTAGAAAGAAAATTTTAAAGCCTCCTGTTAGACCATCATCTACACGACATAGCCCTGAATTTTCCAATGCGTAGCTCTTTGCAAAAGAGAGATATTGGCAAGGAAAAGCTGTCTTGTACCTTTGCATTTTTCTCCCAAACGAAGGACACTAGAAAGAAAATTTTAAAGCCTCCTGTTAGGCCATCATCTACACGACATAGCCCTGAATTTTCCAATGCGCAGCTCTTTGCAAAAGAGAGATATTTGCAAGGAAAAGCTTTCTTGTACCATTGCATTTTTCTCCCAAACGAAGGACACTAGAATTAAAATTTTAAAGCCTCCTGTTAGGCCATCATCTACACGATATAGCCCTGAATTTTCCAATGCGCAGCTCTTTGCAAAAGAGAGATATTGGCAAGGAAAAGCTGTCTTGTACCTTTGCATTTTTCTCCCAAACGAAGGACACTAGAAAGAAAATTTTAAAGCCTCCTGTTAGGCCATCATCTACACGACATAGCCCTGAATTTTCCAATGCGCAGCTCTTTGCAAAAGAGAGATATTGGCAAGGAAAAGCTTTCTTATACCATTGCATTTTTCTCCCAAACGAAGGACACTAGAATTAAAATTTTAAAGCCTCCTGTTAGACCATCATCTACACGGCATAGCCCTGAATTTTCCAATGCGCAGCTCTTTGCAAAAGAGAGATATTGGCAAGGAAAAGCTGTCTTGTACCATTGCATTTTTCTCCCAAACGAAGGACACTAGAATTAAAATTTTAAAGCCTCCTGTTAGGCCATCATCTACACGATATAGCCCTGAATTTTCCAATGCGCAGCTCTTTGCAAACGAGAGATATTGGCAAGGAAAAGCTGTCTTGTACCTTTGCATTTTTCTCCCAAACGAAGGACACTAGAAAGAACATTTTAAAGCCTCCTGTTAGACCATCATCTACACGGCATAGCCATGAATTTTCCAATGCGCAGCTCTTTGCAAAAGAGAGATATTGGCAAGGAAAAGCTGTCTTGTACCTTTGCATTTTTCTCCCAAACGAAGGACACTAGAATTAAAATTTTAAAGCCTCCTGTTAGGCCATCATCTACACGATATAGCCCTGAATTTTCCAATGCGCAGCTCTTTGCAAAAGAGAGATATTGGCAAGGAAAAGCTGTCTTGTACCTTTGCATTTTTCTCCCAAACGAAGGACACTAGAAAGAAAATTTTAAAGCCTCCTGTTAGGCCATCATCTACACGACATAGCCCTGAATTTTCCAATGCGCAGCTCTTTGCAATAGAGAGATATTGGCAAGGAAAAGCTGTCTTGTACCATTGCATTTTTCTCCCAAACGAAGGACACTAGAAAGAAAATGTTAAAGCCTCCTATTAGACCATCATCTACACGACATAGCCCTGAATTTTCCAATGCGCAGCTCTTTGCAAAAGAGAGATATTGGCAAGGAAAAGCTGTCTTGTACCATTGCATTTTTCTCCCAAACGAAGGACACGAATTAAAATTTTAAAGCCTCCTGTTAGGCCATCATCTACACGATATAGCCCTGAATTTTCCAATGCGCAGCTCCTTGCAAACGAGAGATATTGGCAAGGAAAAGCTGTCTTGTACCTTTGCATTTTTCTCCCAAACGAAGGACACTAGAAAGAAAATTTTAAAGCCTCCTGTTAGGCCATCATCTACACGACATAGCCCTGAATTTTCCAATGCGCAGCTCTTTGCAAAAGAGAGATATTGGCAAGGAAAAGCTGTCTTGTACCATTGCATTTTTCTCCCAAACGAAGGACACTAGAAAGAAAATTTTAAAGCCTCCTGTTAGACCATCATCTACACGACATAGCCCTGAATTTTCCAATGCGTAGCTCTTTGCAAAAGAGAGATATTGGCAAGGAAAAGCTGTCTTGTACCTTTGCATTTTTCTCCCAAACGAAGGACACTAGAATTAAAATTTTAAAGCCTCCTGTTAGACCATCATCTACACGGCATAGCCATGAATTTTCCAATGCGCAGCTCTTTGCAAAAGAGAGATATTGGCAAGGAAAAGCTGTCTTGTACCTTTGCATTTTTCTCCCAAACGAAGGACACTAGAAAGAAAATTTTAAAGCCTCCTGTTAGGCCATCATCTACACGACATAGCCCTGAATTTTCCAATGCGCAGCTCTTTGCAAAAGAGAGATATTGGCAAGGAAAAGCTTTCTTGTACCATTGCATTTTTCTCCCAAACGAAGGACACTAGAATTAAAATTTTAAAGCCTCCTGTTAGGCCATCATCTACACGATATAGCCCTGAATTTTCCAATGCGCAGCTCTTTGCAAAAGAGAGATATTGGCAAGGAAAAGCTGTCTTGTACCTTTGTATTTTTCTCCCAAACGAAGGACACTAGAAAGAAAATTTTAAAGCCTCCTGTTAGGCCATCATCTACACGACATAGCCCTGAATTTTCCAATTCGCAGCTCTTTGCAAACGAGAGATATTGGCAAGGAAAAGCTGTCTTGTACCTTTGCATTTTTCTCCCAAACGAAGGACACTAGAAAGAAAATTTTAAAGCCTCCTGTTAGGCCATCATCTACACGACATAGCCCTGAATTTTCCAATGCGCAGCTCTTTGCAAAAGAGAGATATTGGCAAGGAAAAGCTGTCTTGTACCTTTGCATTTTTCTCCCAAACGAAGGACACTAGAAAGAAAATTTTAAAGCCTCCTGTTAGGCCATCATCTACACGACATAGCCCTGAATTTTCCAATGCGCAGCTCTTTGCAAACGAGAGATATTGGCAAGGAAAAGCTGTCTTGTACCTTTGCATTTTTCTCCCAAACGAAGGACACTAGAAAGAAAATTTTAAAGCCTCCTGTTAGGCCATCATCTACACGACATAGCCCTGAATTTTCCAATGCGCAGCTCTTTGCAAACGAGAGATATTGGCAAGGAAAAGCTGTCTTGTACCTTTGCATTTTTCTCCCAAACGAAGGACACTAGAAAGAAAATTTTAAAGCCTCCTGTTAGGCCATCATCTACACGACATAGCCCTGAATTTTCCAATGCGCAGCTCTTTGCAAAAGAGAGATATTGGCAAGGAAAAGCTGTCTTGTACCATTGCATTTTTCTCCCAAACGAAGAACACTAGAAAGAAAATTTTAAAGCCTCCTGTTAGACCATCATCTACACGACATAGCCCTGAATTTTCCAATGCGCAGCTCTTTGCAAAAGAGAGATATTGGCAAGGAAAAGCTGTCTTGTACCATTGCATTTTTCTCCCAAACGAAGGACACTAGAAAGATAATGTTAAAGCCTCCTGTTAGGCCATCATCTACACGACATAGCCCTGAATTTTCCAATGCGCAGCTCTTTGCAAAAGAGAGATATTGGCAAGGAAAAGCTGTCTTGTACCATTGCATTTTTCTCCCAAACGAAGGACACTAGAAAGAAAATTTTAAAGCCTCCTGTTAGACCATCATCTACACGACATAGCCCTGAATTTTCCAATGCGCAGCTCTTTGCAAAAAAGAGATATTGGCAAGGAAAAGCTGTCTTGTACCATTGCATTTTTCTCCCAAACGAAGGACACTAGAATTAAAATTTTAAAGCCTCCTGTTAGGCCATCATCTACACGATATAGCCCTGAATTTTCCAATGCGCAGCTCTTTGCAAACGAGAGATATTGGCAAGGAAAAGCTGTCTTGTACCTTTGCATTTTTCTCCCAATCGAAGGACACTAGAAAGAAAATTTTAAAGCCTCCTGTTAGGCCATCATCTACACGACATAGCCCTGAATTTTCCAATGCGCAGCTCTTTGCAAAAGAGAGATATTGGCAAGGAAAAGCTGTCTTGTACCATTGCATTTTTCTCCCAAACGAAGGACACTAGAAAGAAAATTTTAAAGCCTCCTGTTAGACCATCATCTACACGACATAGCCCTGAATTTTCCAATGCGTAGCTCTTTGCAAAAGAGAGATATTGGCAAGGAAAAGCTGTCTTGTACCTTTGCATTTTTCTCCCAAACGAAGGACACTAGAATTAAAATTTTAAAGCCTCCTGTTAGGCCATCATCTACACGATATAGCCCTGAATTTTCCAATGCGCAGCTCTTTGCAAAAGAGAGATATTGGCAAGGAAAAGCTGTCTTGTACCTTTGCATTTTTCTCCCAAACGAAGGACACTAGAAAGAAAATTTTAAAGCCTCCTGTTAGGCCATCATCTACACGACATAGCCCTGAATTTTCCAATGCGCAGCTCTTTGCTAAAGAGAGATATTGGCAAGGAAAAGCTTTCTTGTACCATTGCATTTTTCTCCCAAACGAAGGACACTAGAATTAAAATTTTAAAGCCTCCTGTTAGACCATCATCTACACGGCATAGCCATGAATTTTCCAATGCGCAGCTCTTTGCAAAAGAGAGATATTGGCAAGGAAAAGCTGTCTTGTACCTTTGCATTTTTCTCCCAAACGAAGGACACTAGAATTAAAATTTTAAAGCCTCCTGTTAGACCATCATCTACACGACATAGCCCTAAATTTTCCAATGCGCAGCTCTTTGCAAAAGAGAGATATTGGCAAGGAAAAGCTGTCTTGTACCATTGCATTTTTCTCCCAAACGAAGGACACTAGAAAGAAAATTTTAAAGCCTCCTGTTAGACCATCATCTACACGACATAGCCCTGAATTTTCCAATGCGCAGCTCTTTGCAAAAGAGAGATATTGGCACGGAAAAGCTGTCTTGTACCATTGCATTTTTCTCCCAAACGAAGGACACTAGAATTAAAATTTTAAAGCCTCCTGTTAGGCCATCATCTACACGACATAGCCCTGAATTTTCCAATGCGCAGCTCTTTGCAAACGAGAGATATTGGCAAGGAAAAGCTGTCTTGTACCTTTGCATTTTTCTCCCAATCGAAGGACACTAGAAAGAAAATTTTAAAGCCTCCTGTTAGGCCATCATCTACACGACATAGCCCTGAATTTTCCAATGCGCAGCTCTTTGCAAAAGAGAGATATTGGCAAGGAAAAGCTGTCTTGTACCATTGCATTTTTCTCCCAAACGAAGGACACTAGAAAGAAAATTTTAAAGCCTCCTGTTAGACCATCATCTACACGACATAGCCCTGAATTTTCCAATGCGCAGCTCTTTGCAAAAGAGAGATATTGGCAAGGAAAAGCTGTCTTGTACCATTGCATTTTTCTCCCAAAAGAAGGACACTAGAAAGAAAATGTTAAAGCCTCCTGTTAGGCCATCATCTACACGACATAGCCCTGAATTTTCCAATGCGCAGCTCTTTGCAAAAGAGAGATATTGGCAAGGAAAAGCTGTCTTGTACCTTTGCATTTTTCTCCCAAACGAAGGACACTAGAATTAAAATTTTAAAGCCTCCTGTTAGGCCATCATCTACACGACATAGCCCTGAATTTTCCAATGCGCAGCTCTTTGCAAAAGAGAGATATTGGCAAGGAAAAGCTGTCTTGTACCTTTGCATTTTTCTCCCAAACGAAGGTTACTAGAAAGAAAATTTTAAAGCCTCCTGTTAGGCCATCATCTACACGACATAGCCCTGAATTTTCCAATGCGCAGCTCTTTGCAAACGAGAGATATTGGCAAGGAAAAGCTGTCTTGTACCTTTGCATTTTTCTCCCAAACGAAGGTCACTAGAAAGAAAATTTTAAAGCCTCCTGTTAGGCCATCATCTACACGACATAGCCCTGAATTTTCCAATGCGTAGCTCTTTGCAAAAGAGAGATATTGGCAAGGAAAAGCTGTCTTGTACCTTTGCATTTTTCTCCCAAACGAAGGACACTAGAAAGAAAATTTTAAAGCCTCCTGTTAGGCCATCATCTACACGACATAGCCCTGAATTTTCCAATGCGCAGCTCTTTGCAAAAGAGAGATATTGGCAAGGAAAAGCTTTCTTGTACCATTGCATTTTTCTCCCAAACGAAGGAAACTAGAAAGAAAATTTTAAAGCCTCCTGTTAGGCAATCATCTACACGACATAGCCCTGAATTTTCCAATGCGCAGCTCTTTGCAAAAAAGAGATATTGGCAAGGAAAAGCTGTCTTGTACCATTGCATTTTTCTCCCAAACGAAGGACACTAGAATTAAAATTTTAAAGCCTCCTGTTAGGCCATCATCTACACGATATAGCCCTGAATTTTCCAATGCGCAGCTCTTTGCAAACGAGAGATATTGGCAAGGAAAAGCTGTCTTGTACCTTTGCATTTTTCTCCCAATCGAAGGACACTAGAAAGAAAATTTTAAAGCCTCCTGTTAGGCCATCATCTACACGACATAGCCCTGAATTTTCCAATGCGCAGCTCTTTGCAAAAGAGAGATATTGGCAAGGAAAAGCTGTCTTGTACCATTGCATTTTTCTCCCAAACGAAGGACACTAGAAAGAAAATTTTAAAGCCTCCTGTTAGACCATCATCTACACGACATAGCCCTGAATTTTCCAATGCGTAGCTCTTTGCAAAAGAGAGATATTGGCAAGGAAAAGCTGTCTTGTACCTTTGCATTTTTCTCCCAAACGAAGGACACTAGAATTAAAATTTTAAAGCCTCCTGTTAGGCCATCATCTACACGATATAGCCCTGAATTTTCCAATGCGCAGCTCTTTGCAAAAGAGAGATATTGGCAAGGAAAAGCTGTCTTGTACCTTTGCATTTTTCTCCCAAACGAAGGACACTAGAAAGAAAATTTTAAAGCCTCCTGTTAGGCCATCATCTACACGACATAGCCCTGAATTTTCCAATGCGCAGCTCTTTGCTAAAGAGAGATATTGGCAAGGAAAAGCTTTCTTGTACCATTGCATTTTTCTCCCAAACGAAGGACACTAGAATTAAAATTTTAAAGCCTCCTGTTAGACCATCATCTACACGGCATAGCCATGAATTTTCCAATGCGCAGCTCTTTGCAAAAGAGAGATATTGGCAAGGAAAAGCTGTCTTGTACCTTTGCATTTTTCTCCCAAACGAAGGACACTAGAATTAAAATTTTAAAGCCTCCTGTTAGACCATCATCTACACGACATAGCCCTAAATTTTCCAATGCGCAGCTCTTTGCAAAAGAGAGATATTGGCAAGGAAAAGCTGTCTTGTACCATTGCATTTTTCTCCCAAACGAAGGACACTAGAAAGAAAATTTTAAAGCCTCCTGTTAGACCATCATCTACACGACATAGCCCTGAATTTTCCAATGCGCAGCTCTTTGCAAAAGAGAGATATTGGCAAGGAAAAGCTGTCTTGTACCATTGCATTTTTCTCCCAAACGAAGGACACTAGAATTAAAATTTTAAAGCCTCCTGTTAGGCCATCATCTACACGACATAGCCCTGAATTTTCCAATGCGCAGCTCTTTGCAAACGAGAGATATTGGCAAGGAAAAGCTGTCTTGTACCTTTGCATTTTTCTCCCAATCGAAGGACACTAGAAAGAAAATTTTAAAGCCTCCTGTTAGGCCATCATCTACACGACATAGCCCTGAATTTTCCAATGCGCAGCTCTTTGCAAAAGAGAGATATTGGCAAGGAAAAGCTGTCTTGTACCATTGCATTTTTCTCCCAAACGAAGGACACTAGAAAGAAAATTTTAAAGCCTCCTGTTAGACCATCATCTACACGACATAGCCCTGAATTTTCCAATGCGCAGCTCTTTGCAAAAGAGAGATATTGGCAAGGAAAAGCTGTCTTGTACCATTGCATTTTTCTCCCAAAAGAAGGACACTAGAAAGAAAATGTTAAAGCCTCCTGTTAGGCCATCATCTACACGACATAGCCCTGAATTTTCCAATGCGCAGCTCTTTGCAAAAGAGAGATATTGGCAAGGAAAAGCTGTCTTGTACCTTTGCATTTTTCTCCCAAACGAAGGACACTAGAATTAAAATTTTAAAGCCTCCTGTTAGGCCATCATCTACACGACATAGCCCTGAATTTTCCAATGCGCAGCTCTTTGCAAAAGAGAGATATTGGCAAGGAAAAGCTGTCTTGTACCTTTGCATTTTTCTCCCAAACGAAGGTTACTAGAAAGAAAATTTTAAAGCCTCCTGTTAGGCCATCATCTACACGACATAGCCCTGAATTTTCCAATGCGCAGCTCTTTGCAAACGAGAGATATTGGCAAGGAAAAGCTGTCTTGTACCTTTGCATTTTTCTCCCAAACGAAGGTCACTAGAAAGAAAATTTTAAAGCCTCCTGTTAGGCCATCATCTACACGACATAGCCCTGAATTTTCCAATGCGTAGCTCTTTGCAAAAGAGAGATATTGGCAAGGAAAAGCTGTCTTGTACCTTTGCATTTTTCTCCCAAACGAAGGACACTAGAAAGAAAATTTTAAAGCCTCCTGTTAGGCCATCATCTACACGACATAGCCCTGAATTTTCCAATGCGCAGCTCTTTGCAAAAGAGAGATATTGGCAAGGAAAAGCTTTCTTGTACCATTGCATTTTTCTCCCAAACGAAGGAAACTAGAAAGAAAATTTTAAAGCCTCCTGTTAGGCAATCATCTACACGACATAGCCCTGAATTTTCCAATGCGCAGCTCTTTGCAAAAGAGAGATATTGGCAAGGAAAAGCTGTCTTGTACCTTTGCATTTTGCTCCCAAACGAAGGACACTAGAATTAAAATTTTAAAGCCTCCTGTTAGGCCATCATCTACACGATATAGCCCTGAATTTTCCAATGCGCAGCTCTTTGCAAAAGAGAGATATTGGCAAGGAAAAGCTGTCTTGTACCATTGCATTTTTCTCCCAAACGAAGGACACTAGAAAGAAAATTTTAAAGCCTCCTGTTAGACCATCATCTACACGACATAGCCCTGAATTTTCCAATGCGTAGCTCTTTGCAAAAGAGAGATATTGGCAAGGAAAAGCTGTCTTGTACCTTTGCATTTTTCTCCCAAACGAAGGACACTAGAATTAAAATTTTAAAGCCTCCTGTTAGACCATCATCTACACGGCATAGCCATGAATTTTCCAATGCGCAGCTCTTTGCAAAAGAGAGATATTGGCAAGGAAAAGCTGTCTTGTACCTTTGCATTTTTCTCCCAAACGAAGGACACTAGAAAGAAAATTTTAAAGCCTCCTGTTAGGCCATCATCTACACGACATAGCCCTGAATTTTCCAATGCGCAGCTCTTTGCAAAAGAGAGATATTGGCAAGGAAAAGCTGTCTTGTACCATTGCATTTTTCTCCCAAACGAAGGACACTAGAAAGAAAATTTTAAAGCCTCCTGTTAGACCATCATCTACACGACATAGCCCTGAATTTTCCAATGCGTAGCTCTTTGCAAAAGAGAGATATTGGCAAGGAAAAGCTGTCTTGTACCTTTGCATTTTTCTCCCAAACGAAGGACACTAAAAAGAAAATTTTAAAGCCTCCTGTTAGGCCATCATCTACACGACATAGCCCTGAATTTTCCAATGTGCAGCTCTTTGCAAAAGAGAGATATTGGCAAGGAAAAGCTTTCTTGTACCATTGCATTTTTCTCCCAAACGAAGGACACTAGAATTAAAATTTTAAAGCCTCCTGTTAGGCCATCATCTACACGATATAGCCCTGAATTTTCCAATGCGCAGCTCTTTGCAAAAGAGAGATATTGGCAAGGAAAAGCTGTCTTGTACCTTTGTATTTTTCTCCCAAACGAAGGACACTAGAAAGAAAATTTTAAAGCCTCCTGTTAGGCCATCATCTACACGACATAGCCCTGAATTTTCCAATTCGCAGCTCTTTGCAAACGAGAGATATTGGCAAGGAAAAGCTGTCTTGTACCTTTGCATTTTTCTCCCAAACGAAGGACACTAGAAAGAAAATTTTAAAGCCTCCTGTTAGGCCATCATCTACACGACATAGCCCTGAATTTTCCAATGCGCAGCTCTTTGCAAAAGAGAGATATTGGCAAGGAAAAGCTGTCTTGTACCTTTGCATTTTTCTCCCAAACGAAGGACACTAGAAAGAAAATTTTAAAGCCTCCTGTTAGGCCATCATCTACACGACATAGCCCTGAATTTTCCAATGCGCAGCTCTTTGCAAACGAGAGATATTGGCAAGGAAAAGCTGTCTTGTACCTTTGCATTTTTCTCCCAAACGAAGGACACTAGAAAGAAAATTTTAAAGCCTCCTGTTAGGCCATCATCTACACGACATAGCCCTGAATTTTCCAATGCGCAGCTCTTTGCAAACGAGAGATATTGGCAAGGAAAAGCTGTCTTGTACCTTTGCATTTTTCTCCCAAACGAAGGACACTAGAAAGAAAATTTTAAAGCCTCCTGTTAGGCCATCATCTACACGACATAGCCCTGAATTTTCCAATGCGCAGCTCTTTGCAAAAGAGAGATATTGGCAAGGAAAAGCTGTCTTGTACCATTGCATTTTTCTCCCAAACGAAGGACACTAGAAAGAAAATTTTAAAGCCTCCTGTTAGACCATCATCTACACGACATAGCCCTGAATTTTCCAATGCGCAGCTCTTTGCAAAAAAGAGATATTGGCAAGGAAAAGCTGTCTTGTACCATTGCATTTTTCTCCCAAACGAAGGACACTAGAATTAAAATTTTAAAGCCTCCTGTTAGGCCATCATCTACACGATATAGCCCTGAATTTTCCAATGCGCAGCTCTTTGCAAAAGAGAGATATTGGCAAGGAAAAGCTGTCTTGTACCTTTGCATTTTTCTCCCAAACGAAGGACACTAGAAAGAAAATTTTAAAGCCTCCTGTTAGGCCATCATCTACACGACATAGCCCTGAATTTTCCAATGCGCAGCTCTTTGCTAAAGAGAGATATTGGCAAGGAAAAGCTTTCTTGTACCATTGCATTTTTCTCCCAAACGAAGGACACTAGAATTAAAATTTTAAAGCCTCCTGTTAGACCATCATCTACACGGCATAGCCATGAATTTTCCAATGCGCAGCTCTTTGCAAAAGAGAGATATTGGCAAGGAAAAGCTGTCTTGTACCTTTGCATTTTTCTCCCAAACGAAGGACACTAGAATTAAAATTTTAAAGCCTCCTGTTAGACCATCATCTACACGACATAGCCCTAAATTTTCCAATGCGCAGCTCTTTGCAAAAGAGAGATATTGGCAAGGAAAAGCTGTCTTGTACCATTGCATTTTTCTCCCAAACGAAGGACACTAGAAAGAAAATTTTAAAGCCTCCTGTTAGACCATCATCTACACGACATAGCCCTGAATTTTCCAATGCGCAGCTCTTTGCAAAAGAGAGATATTGGCAAGGAAAAGCTGTCTTGTACCATTGCATTTTTCTCCCAAACGAAGGACACTAGAATTAAAATTTTAAAGCCTCCTGTTAGGCCATCATCTACACGACATAGCCCTGAATTTTCCAATGCGCAGCTCTTTGCAAACGAGAGATATTGGCAAGGAAAAGCTGTCTTGTACCTTTGCATTTTTCTCCCAATCGAAGGACACTAGAAAGAAAATTTTAAAGCCTCCTGTTAGGCCATCATCTACACGACATAGCCCTGAATTTTCCAATGCGCAGCTCTTTGCAAAAGAGAGATATTGGCAAGGAAAAGCTGTCTTGTACCATTGCATTTTTCTCCCAAAAGAAGGACACTAGAAAGAAAATGTTAAAGCCTCCTGTTAGGCCATCATCTACACGACATAGCCCTGAATTTTCCAATGCGCAGCTCTTTGCAAAAGAGAGATATTGGCAAGGAAAAGCTGTCTTGTACCATTGCATTTTTCTCCCAAACGAAGGACACTAGAATTAAAATTTTAAAGCCTCCTGTTAGGCCATCATCTACACGATATAGCCCTGAATTTTCCAATGCGCAGCTCTTTGCAAACGAGAGATATTGGCAAGGAAAAGCTGTCTTGTACCTTTGCATTTTTCTCCCAAACGAAGGACACTAGAAAGAAAATTTTAAAGCCTCCTGTTAGGCCATCATCTACACGACATAGCCCTGAATTTTCCAATGCGCAGCTCTTTGCAAAAGAGAGATATTGGCAAGGAAAAGCTGTCTTCTACCATTGCATTTTTCTCCCAAACGAAGGACACTAGAAAGAAAATTTTAAAGCCTCCTGTTAGACCATCATCTACACGACATAGCCCTGAATTTTCCAATGCGCAGCTCTTTGCAAAAGAGAGATATTGGCAAGGAAAAGCTGTCTTGTACCATTGCATTTTTCTCCCAAACGAAGGACACTAGAATTAAAATTTTAAAGCCTCCTGTTAGGCCATCATCTACACGATATAGCCCTGAATTTTCCAATGCGCAGCTCTTTGCAAAAGAGAGATATTGGCAAGGAAAAGCTGTCTTGTACCTTTGCATTTTTCTCCCAAACGAAGGACACTAGAAAGAAAATTTTAAAGCCTCCTGTTAGGCCATCATCTACACGACATAGCCCTGAATTTTCCAATGCGCAGCTCTTTGCAAAAGAGAGATATTGGCAAGGAAAAGCTGTCTTATACCATTGAATTTTTCTCCCAAACGAAGGACACTAGAAAGAAAATTTTAAAGCCTCCTGTTAGACCATCATCTACACGACATAGCCCTGAATTTTCCAATGCGTAGCTCTTTGCAAAAGAGAGATATTGGCAAGGAAAAGCTGTCTTGTACCTTTGCATTTTTCTCCCAAACGAAGGACACTAGAAAGAAAATTTTAAAGCCTCCTGTTAGGCCATCATCTACACGACATAGCCCTGAATTTTCCAATGCGCAGCTCTTTGCAAAAGAGAGATATTGGCAAGGAAAAGCTTTCTTGTACCATTGCATTTTTCTCCCAAACGAAGGACACTAGAATTAAAATTTTAAAGCCTCCTGTTAGACCATCATCTACACGGCATAGCCATGAATTTTCCAATGCGCAGCTCTTTGCAAAAGAGAGATATTGGCAAGGAAAAGCTGTCTTGTACCTTTGCATTTTTCTCCCAAACGAAGGACACTAGAATTAAAATTTTAAAGCCTCCTGTTAGGCCATCATCTACACGATATAGCCCTGAATTTTCCAATGCGCAGCTCTTTGCAAACGAGAGATATTGGCAAGGAAAAGCTGTCTTGTACCTTTGCATTTTTCTCCCAAACGAAGGACACTAGAAAGAAACTTTTAAAGCCTCCTGTTAGGCCATCATCTACACGACATAGCCCTGCATTTTCCAATGCGCAGCTCTTTGCAAAAGAGAGATATTGGCAAGGAAAAGCTGTCTTGTACCATTGCATTTTTCTCCCAAACGAAGGACACTAGAAAGAAAATTTTAAAGCCTCCTGTTAGACCATCATCTACACGACATAGCCCTGAATTTTCCAATGCGCAGCTCTTTGCAAAAGAGAGATATTGGCAAGGAAAAGCTTTCTTGTACCATTGCATTTTTCTCCCAAACGAAGGACACTAGAATTAAAATTTTAAAGCCTCCTGTTAGACCATCATCTACACGGCATAGCCATGAATTTTCCAATGCTCAGCTCTTTGCAAAAGAGAGATATTGGCAAGGAAAAGCTGTCTTGTACCTTTGCATTTTTCTCCCAAACGAAGGACACTAGAATTAAAATTTTAAAGCCTCCTGTTAGGCCATCATCTACACGATATAGCCCTGAATTTTCCAATGCGCAGCTCTTTGCAAACGAGAGATATTGGCAAGGAAAAGCTGTCTTGTACCTTTGCATTTTTCTCCCAAACGAAGGACACTAGAAAGAAAATTTTAAAGCCTCCTGTTAGGCCATCATCTACACGACATAGCCCTGAATTTTCCAATGCGCAACTCTTTGCAAAAGAGAGATATTGGCAAGGAAAAGCTGTCTTGTACCATTGCATTTTTCTCCCAAACGAAGGACACTAGAAAGAAAATTTTAAAGCCTCCTGTTAGACCATCATCTACACGACATAGCCCTGAATTTTCCAATGCGTAGCTCTTTGCAAAAGAGAGATATTGGCAAGGAAAAGCTGTCTTGTACCTTTGCATTTTTCTCCCAAACGAAGGACACTAGAAAGAAAATTTTAAAGCCTCCTGTTAGGCCATCATCTACACGACATAGCCCTGAATTTTAAAATGCGCAGCTCTTTGCAAAAGAGAGATATTGGCAAGGAAAAGCTTTCTTGTACCATTGCATTTTTCTCCCAAACGAAGGACACTAGAATTAAAATTTTAAAGCCTCCTGTTAGACCATCATCTACACGGCATAGCCATGAATTTTCCAATGCGCAGCTCTTTGCAAAAGAGAGATATTGGCAAGGAAAAGCTGTCTTGTACCTTTGCATTTTTCTCCCAAACGAAGGACACTAGAATTAAAATTTTAAAGCCTCCTGTTAGGCCATCATCTACACGATATAGCCCTGAATTTTCCAATGCGCAGCTCTTTGCAAACGAGAGATATTGGCAAGGAAAAGCTGTCTTGTACCTTTGCATTTTTCTCCCAAACGAAGGACACTAGAAAGAAACTTTTAAAGCCTCCTGTTAGGCCATCATCTACACGACATAGCCCTGCATTTTCCAATGCGCAGCTCTTTGCAAAAGAGAGATATTGGCAAGGAAAAGCTGTCTTGTACCATTGCATTTTTCTCCCAAACGAAGGACACTAGAAAGAAAATTTTAAAGCCTCCTGTTAGACCATCATCTACACGACATAGCCCTGAATTTTCCAATGCGCAGCTCTTTGCAAAAGAGAGATATTGGCAAGGAAAAGCTTTCTTGTACCATTGCATTTTTCTCCCAAACGAAGGACACTAGAATTAAAATTTTAAAGCCTCCTGTTAGACCATCATCTACACGGCATAGCCATGAATTTTCCAATGCGCAGCTCTTTGCAAAAGAGAGATATTGGCAAGGAAAAGCTGTTTTGTACCTTTGCATTTTTCTCCCAAACGAAGGACACTAGAATTAAAATTTTAAAGCCTCCTGTTAGGCCATCATCTACACGATATAGCCCTGAATTTTCCAATGCGCAGCTCTTTGCAAAAGAGAGATATTGGCAAGGAAAAGCTGTCTTGTACCATTGCATTTTTCTCCCAAACGAAGGACACTAGAAAGAAAATTTTAAAGCCTCCTGTTAGACCATCATCTACACGACATAGCCCTGAATTTTCCAATGCGTAGCTCTTTGCAAAAGAGAGATATTGGCAAGGAAAAGCTGTCTTGTACCTTTGCATTTTTCTCCCAAACGAAGGACACTAGAAAGAAAATTTTAAAGCCTCCTGTTAGGCCATCATCTACACGACATAGCCCTGAATTTTAAAATGCGCAGCTCTTTGCAAAAGAGAGATATTGGCAAGGAAAAGCTTTCTTGTACCATTGCATTTTTCTCCCAAACGAAGGACACTAGAATTAAAATTTTAAAGCCTCCTGTTAGACCATCATCTACACGGCATAGCCATGAATTTTCCAATGCGCAGCTCTTTGCAAAAGAGAGATATTGGCAAGGAAAAGCTGTCTTGTACCTTTGCATTTTTCTCCCAAACGAAGGACACTAGAATTAAAATTTTAAAGCCTCCTGTTAGGCCATCATCTACACGATATAGCCCTGAATTTTCCAATGCGCAGCTCTTTGCAAACGAGAGATATTGGCAAGGAAAAGCTGTCTTGTACCTTTGCATTTTTCTCCCAAACGAAGGACACTAGAAAGAAACTTTTAAAGCCTCCTGTTAGTCCATCATCTACACGACATAGCCCTGCATTTTCCAATGCGCAGCTCTTTGCAAAAGAGAGATATTGGCAAGGAAAAGCTGTCTTGTACCATTGCATTTTTCTCCCAAACGAAGGACACTAGAAAGAAAATTTTAAAGCCTCCTGTTAGACCATCATCTACACGACATAGCCCTGAATTTTCCAATGCGCAGCTCTTTGCAAAAGAGAGATATTGGCAAGGAAAAGCTGTCTTGTACCATTGCATTTTTCTCCCAAACGAAGGACACTAGAAAGAAAATGTTAAAGCCTCCTGTTAGGCCATCATCTACACGACATAGCCCTGAATTTTCCAATGCGCAGCTCTTTGCAAAAGAGAGATATTGGCAAGGAAAAGCTGTCTTGTACCATTGCATTTTTCTCCCAAACGAAGGACACTAGAAAGAAAATTTTAAAGCCTCCTGTTAGACCATCATCTACACGACATAGCCCTGAATTTTCCAATGCGTAGCTCTTTGCAAAAGAGAGATATTGGCAAGGAAAAGCTGTCTTGTACCTTTGCATTTTTCTCCCAAACGAAGGACACTAGAAAGAAAATTTTAAAGCCTCCTGTTAGGCCATCATCTACACGACATAGCCCTGAATTTTCCAATGCGCAGCTCTTTGCAAAAGAGAGATATTGGCAAGGAAAAGCTTTCTTGTACCATTGCATTTTTCTCCCAAACGAAGGACACTAGAATTAAAATTTTAAAGCCTCCTGTTAGGCCATCATCTACACGATATAGCCCTGAATTTTCCAATGCGCAGCTCTTTGCAAAAGAGAGATATTGGCAAGGAAAAGCTGTCTTGTACCTTTGCATTTTTCTCCCAAACGAAGGACACTAGAAAGAAAATTTTAAAGCCTCCTGTTAGGCCATCATCTACACGACATAGCCCTGAATTTTCCAATGCGCAGCTCTTTGCAAAAGAGAGATATTGGCAAGGAGAAGCTTTCTTGTACCATTGCATTTTTCTCCCAAACGAAGGACACTAGAATTAAAATTTTAAAGCCTCCTGTTAGACCATCATCTACACGGCATAGCCATGAATTTTCCAATGCGCAGCTCTTTGCAAAAGAGAGATATTGGCAAGGAAAAGCTGTCTTGTACCTTTGCATTTTTCTCCCAAACGAAGGACACTAGAATTAAAATTTTAAAGCCTCCTGTTAGGCCATCATCTACACGATATAGCCCTGAATTTTCCAATGCGCAGCTCTTTGCAAACGAGAGATATTGGCAAGGAAAAGCTGTCTTGTACCTTTGCATTTTTCTCCCAAACGAAGGACACTAGAAAGAAACTTTTAAAGCCTCCTGTTAGGCCATCATCTACACGACATAGCCCTGAATTTTCCAATGCGCAGCTCTTTGCAAAAGAGAGATATTGGCAAGGAAAAGCTTTCTTGTACCATTGCATTTTTCTCCCAAACGAAGGACACTAGAATTAAAATTTTAAAGCCTCCTGTTAGACCATCATCTACACGACATAGCCCTGAATTTTCCAATGCGCAGCTCTTTGCAAAAGAGAGATATTGGCAAGGAAAAGCTTTCTTGTACCATTGCATTTTTCTCCCAAACGAAGGACACTAGAATTAAAATTTTAAAGCCTCCTGTTAGACCATCATCTACACGACATAGCCCTGAATTTTCCAATGCGCAGCTCTTTGCAAAAGAGAGATATTGGCAAGGAAAAGCTGTCTTGTACCTTTGCATTTTTCTCCCAAACGAAGGACACTAGAAAGAAAATTTTAAAGCCTCCTGTTAGGCCATCATCTACACGACATAGCCCTGAATTTTCCAATGCGCAGCTCTTTGCAAAAGAGAGATATTGGCAAGGAGAAGCTTTCTTGTACCATTGCATTTTTCTCCCAAACGAAGGACACTAGAATTAAAATTTTAAAGCCTCCTGTTAGACCATCATCTACACGGCATAGCCATGAATTTTCCAATGCGCAGCTCTTTGCAAAAGAGAGATATTGGCAAGGAAAAGCTGTCTTGTACCTTTGCATTTTTCTCCCAAACGAAGGACACTAGAAAGAAAATTTTAAAGCCTCCTGTTAGGCCATCATCTACACGACATAGCCCTGAATTTTAAAATGCGCAGCTCTTTGCAAAAGAGAGATATTGGCAAGGAAAAGCTTTCTTGTACCATTGCATTTTTCTCCCAAACGAAGGACACTAGAATTAAAATTTTAAAGCCTCCTGTTAGACCATCATCTACACGGCATAGCCATGAATTTTCCAATGCGCAGCTCTTTGCAAAAGAGAGATATTGGCAAGGAAAAGCTGTCTTGTACCTTTGCATTTTTCTCCCAAACGAAGGACACTAGAATTAAAATTTTAAAGCCTCCTGTTAGGCCATCATCTACACGATATAGCCCTGAATTTTCCAATGCGCAGCTCTTTGCAAACGAGAGATATTGGCAAGGAAAAGCTGTCTTGTACCTTTGCATTTTTCTCCCAAACGAAGGACACTAGAAAGAAACTTTTAAAGCCTCCTGTTAGTCCATCATCTACACGACATAGCCCTGCATTTTCCAATGCGCAGCTCTTTGCAAAAGAGAGATATTGGCAAGGAAAAGCTGTCTTGTACCATTGCATTTTTCTCCCAAACGAAGGACACTAGAAAGAAAATTTTAAAGCCTCCTGTTAGACCATCATCTACACGACATAGCCCTGAATTTTCCAATGCGCAGCTCTTTGCAAAAGAGAGATATTGGCAAGGAAAAGCTGTCTTGTACCATTGCATTTTTCTCCCAAACGAAGGACACTAGAAAGAAAATGTTAAAGCCTCCTGTTAGGCCATCATCTACACGACATAGCCCTGAATTTTCCAATGCGCAGCTCTTTGCAAAAGAGAGATATTGGCAAGGAAAAGCTGTCTTGTACCATTGCATTTTTCTCCCAAACGAAGGACACTAGAAAGAAAATTTTAAAGCCTCCTGTTAGACCATCATCTACACGACATAGCCCTGAATTTTCCAATGCGTAGCTCTTTGCAAAAGAGAGATATTGGCAAGGAAAAGCTGTCTTGTACCTTTGCATTTTTCTCCCAAACGAAGGACACTAGAAAGAAAATTTTAAAGCCTCCTGTTAGGCCATCATCTACACGACATAGCCCTGAATTTTCCAATGCGCAGGTCTTTGCAAAAGAGAGATATTGGCAAGGAAAAGCTTTCTTGTACCATTGCATTTTTCTCCCAAACGAAGGACACTAGAATTAAAATTTTAAAGCCTCCTGTTAGGCCATCATCTACACGATATAGCCCTGAATTTTCCAATGCGCAGCTCTTTGCAAAAGAGAGATATTGGCAAGGAAAAGCTGTCTTGTACCTTTGCATTTTTCTCCCAAACGAAGGACACTAGAAAGAAAATTTTAAAGCCTCCTGTTAGGCCATCATCTACACGACATAGCCCTGAATTTTCCAATGCGCAGCTCTTTGCAAAAGAGAGATATTGGCAAGGAGAAGCTTTCTTGTACCATTGCATTTTTCTCCCAAACGAAGGACACTAGAATTAAAATTTTAAAGCCTCCTGTTAGACCATCATCTACACGGCATAGCCATGAATTTTCCAATGCGCAGCTCTTTGCAAAAGAGAGATATTGGCAAGGAAAAGCTGTCTTGTACCTTTGCATTTTTCTCCCAAACGAAGGACACTAGAATTAAAATTTTAAAGCCTCCTGTTAGGCCATCATCTACACGATATAGCCCTGAATTTTCCAATGCGCAGCTCTTTGCAAACGAGAGATATTGGCAAGGAAAAGCTGTCTTGTACCTTTGCATTTTTCTCCCAAACGAAGGACACTAGAAAGAAACTTTTAAAGCCTCCTGTTAGGCCATCATCTACACGACATAGCCCTGAATTTTCCAATGCGCAGCTCTTTGCAAAAGAGAGATATTGGCAAGGAAAAGCTTTCTTGTACCATTGCATTTTTCTCCCAAACGAAGGACACTAGAATTAAAATTTTAAAGCCTCCTGTTAGACCATCATCTACACGACATAGCCCTGAATTTTCCAATGCGCAGCTCTTTGCAAAAGAGAGATATTGGCAAGGAAAAGCTTTCTTGTACCATTGCATTTTTCTCCCAAACGAAGGACACTAGAATTAAAATTTTAAAGCCTCCTGTTAGACCATCATCTACACGACATAGCCCTGAATTTTCCAATGCGCAGCTCTTTGCAAAAGAGAGATATTGGCAAGGAAAAGCTGTCTTGTACCTTTGCATTTTTCTCCCAAACGAAGGACACTAGAAAGAAAATTTTAAAGCCTCCTGTTAGGCCATCATCTACACGACATAGCCCTGAATTTTCCAATGCGCAGCTCTTTGCAAAAGAGAGATATTGGCAAGGAGAAGCTTTCTTGTACCATTGCATTTTTCTCCCAAACGAAGGACACTAGAATTAAAATTTTAAAGCCTCCTGTTAGACCATCATCTACACGGCATAGCCATGAATTTTCCAATGCGCAGCTCTTTGCAAAAGAGAGATATTGGCAAGGAAAAGCTGTCTTGTACCTTTGCATTTTTCTCCCAAACGAAGGACACTAGAATTAAAATTTTAAAGCCTCCTGTTAGACCATCATCTACACGGCATAGCCATGAATTTTCCAATGCGCAGCTCTTTGCAAAAGAGAGATATTGGCAAGGAAAAGCTTTCTTGTACCATTGCATTTTTCTCCCAAACGAAGGACACTAGAATTAAAATTTTAAAGCCTCCTGTTAGACCATCATCTACACGGCATAGCCATGAATTTTCCAATGCGCAGCTCTTTGCAAAAGAGAGATATTGGCAAGGAAAAGCTGTCTTGTACCTTTGCATTTTTCTCCCAAACGAAGGACACTAGAATTAAAATTTTAAAGCCTCCTGTTAGGCCATCATCTACACGATATAGCCCTGAATTTTCAAATGCGCAGCTCTTTGCAAACGAGAGATATTGGCAAGGAAAAGCTGTCTTGTACCTTTGCATTTTTCTCCCAAACGAAGGACACTAGAAAGAAAATTTTAAAGCCTCCTGTTAGGCCATCATCTACACGACATAGCCCTGAATTTTCCAATGCGCAACTCTTTGCAAAAGAGAGATATTGGCAAGGAAAAGCTGTCTTGTACCATTGCATTTTTCTCCCAAACGAAGGACACTAGAAAGAAAATTTTAAAGCCTCCTGTTAGACCATCATCTACACGACATAGCCCTGAATTTTCCAATGCGTAGCTCTTTGCAAAAGAGAGATATTGGCAAGGAAAAGCTGTCTTGTACCTTTGCATTTTTCTCCCAAACGAAGGACACTAGAAAGAAAATTTTAAAGCCTCCTGTTAGGCCATCATCTACACGACATAGCCCTGAATTTTAAAATGCGCAGCTCTTTGCAAAAGAGAGATATTGGCAAGGAAAAGCTTTCTTGTACCATTGCATTTTTCTCCCAAACGAAGGACACTAGAATTAAAATTTTAAAGCCTCCTGTTAGGCCATCATCTACACGATATAGCCCTGAATTTTCCAATGCGCAGCTCTTTGCAAAAGAGAGATATTGGCAAGGAAAAGCTGTCTTGTACCTTTGCATTTTTCTCCCAAACGAAGGACACTAGAAAGAAAATTTTAAAGCCTCCTGTTAGGCCATCATCTACACGACATAGCCCTGAATTTTCCAATGCGCAGCTCTTTGCAAAAGAGAGATATTGGCAAGGAAAAGCTTTCTTGTACCATTGCATTTTTCTCCCAAACGAAGGACACTAGAATTAAAATTTTAAAGCCTCCTGTTAGACCATCATCTACACGGCATAGCCATGAATTTTCCAATGCGCAGCTCTTTGCAAAAGAGAGATATTGGCAAGGAAAAGCTGTCTTGTACCTTTGCATTTTTCTCCCAAACGAAGGACACTAGAAAGAAAATTTTAAAGCCTCCTGTTAGGCCATCATCTACACGACATAGCCCTGAATTTTCCAATGCGCAGCTCTTTGCAAAAGAGAGATATTGGCAAGGAAAAGCTGTCTTGTACCTTTGCATTTTTCTCCCAAACGAAGGACACTAGAAAGAAAATTTTAAAGCCTCCTGTTAGGCCATCATCTACACGACATAGCCCTGAATTTTAAAATGCGCAGCTCTTTGCAAAAGAGAGATATTGGCAAGGAAAAGCTTTCTTGTACCATTGCATTTTTCTCCCAAACGAAGGACACTAGAATTAAAATTTTAAAGCCTCCTGTTAGGCCATCATCTACACGATATAGCCCTGAATTTTCCAATGCGCAGCTCTTTGCAAAAGAGAGATATTGGCAAGGAAAAGCTGTCTTGTACCTTTGCATTTTTCTCCCAAACGAAGGACACTAGAAAGAAAATTTTAAAGCCTCCTGTTAGGCCATCATCTACACGACATAGCCCTGAATTTTCCAATGCGCAGCTCTTTGCAAAAGAGAGATATTGGCAAGGAAAAGCTTTCTTGTACCATTGCATTTTTCTCCCAAACGAAGGACACTAGAATTAAAATTTTAAAGCCTCCTGTTAGACCATCATCTACACGGCATAGCCATGAATTTTCCAATGCGCAGCTCTTTGCAAAAGAGAGATATTGGCAAGGAAAAGCTGTCTTGTACCTTTGCATTTTTCTCCCAAACGAAGGACACTAGAATTAAAATTTTAAAGCCTCCTGTTAGGCCATCATCTACACGATATAGCCCTGAATTTTCCAATGCGCAGCTCTTTGCAAACGAGAGATATTGGCAAGGAAAAGCTGTCTTGTACCTTTGCATTTTTCTCCCAAACGAAGGACACTAGAAAGAAACTTTTAAAGCCTCCTGTTAGTCCATCATCTACACGACATAGCCCTGCATTTTCCAATGCGCAGCTCTTTGCAAAAGAGAGATATTGGCAAGGAAAAGCTGTCTTGTACCATTGCATTTTTCTCCCAAACGAAGGACACTAGAAAGAAAATTTTAAAGCCTCCTGTTAGACCATCATCTACACGACATAGCCCTGAATTTTCCAATGCGCAGCTCTTTGCAAAAGAGAGATATTGGCAAGGAAAAGCTGTCTTGTACCATTGCATTTTTCTCCCAAACGAAGGACACTAGAAAGAAAATGTTAAAGCCTCCTGTTAGGCCATCATCTACACGACATAGCCCTGAATTTTCCAATGCGCAGCTCTTTGCAAAAGAGAGATATTGGCAAGGAAAAGCTGTCTTGTACCATTGCATTTTTCTCCCAAACGAAGGACACTAGAAAGAAAATTTTAAAGCCTCCTGTTAGACCATCATCTACACGACATAGCCCTGAATTTTCCAATGCGTAGCTCTTTGCAAAAGAGAGATATTGGCAAGGAAAAGCTGTCTTGTACCTTTGCATTTTTCTCCCAAACGAAGGACACTAGAAAGAAAATTTTAAAGCCTCCTGTTAGGCCATCATCTACACGACATAGCCCTGAATTTTCCAATGCGCAGCTCTTTGCAAAAGAGAGATATTGGCAAGGAAAAGCTTTCTTGTACCATTGCATTTTTCTCCCAAACGAAGGACACTAGAATTAAAATTTTAAAGCCTCCTGTTAGGCCATCATCTACACGATATAGCCCTGAATTTTCCAATGCGCAGCTCTTTGCAAAAGAGAGATATTGGCAAGGAAAAGCTGTCTTGTACCTTTGCATTTTTCTCCCAAACGAAGGACACTAGAAAGAAAATTTTAAAGCCTCCTGTTAGGCCATCATCTACACGACATAGCCCTGAATTTTCCAATGCGCAGCTCTTTGCAAAAGAGAGATATTGGCAAGGAGAAGCTTTCTTGTACCATTGCATTTTTCTCCCAAACGAAGGACACTAGAATTAAAATTTTAAAGCCTCCTGTTAGACCATCATCTACACGGCATAGCCATGAATTTTCCAATGCGCAGCTCTTTGCAAAAGAGAGATATTGGCAAGGAAAAGCTGTCTTGTACCTTTGCATTTTTCTCCCAAACGAAGGACACTAGAATTAAAATTTTAAAGCCTCCTGTTAGGCCATCATCTACACGATATAGCCCTGAATTTTCCAATGCGCAGCTCTTTGCAAACGAGAGATATTGGCAAGGAAAAGCTGTCTTGTACCTTTGCATTTTTCTCCCAAACGAAGGACACTAGAAAGAAACTTTTAAAGCCTCCTGTTAGGCCATCATCTACACGACATAGCCCTGAATTTTCCAATGCGCAGCTCTTTGCAAAAGAGAGATATTGGCAAGGAAAAGCTTTCTTGTACCATTGCATTTTTCTCCCAAACGAAGGACACTAGAATTAAAATTTTAAAGCCTCCTGTTAGACCATCATCTACACGACATAGCCCTGAATTTTCCAATGCGCAGCTCTTTGCAAAAGAGAGATATTGGCAAGGAAAAGCTTTCTTGTACCATTGCATTTTTCTCCCAAACGAAGGACACTAGAATTAAAATTTTAAAGCCTCCTGTTAGACCATCATCTACACGACATAGCCCTGAATTTTCCAATGCGCAGCTCTTTGCAAAAGAGAGATATTGGCAAGGAAAAGCTGTCTTGTACCTTTGCATTTTTCTCCCAAACGAAGGACACTAGAAAGAAAATTTTAAAGCCTCCTGTTAGGCCATCATCTACACGACATAGCCCTGAATTTTCCAATGCGCAGCTCTTTGCAAAAGAGAGATATTGGCAAGGAGAAGCTTTCTTGTACCATTGCATTTTTCTCCCAAACGAAGGACACTAGAATTAAAATTTTAAAGCCTCCTGTTAGACCATCATCTACACGGCATAGCCATGAATTTTCCAATGCGCAGCTCTTTGCAAAAGAGAGATATTGGCAAGGAAAAGCTGTCTTGTACCTTTGCATTTTTCTCCCAAACGAAGGACACTAGAAAGAAAATTTTAAAGCCTCCTGTTAGGCCATCATCTACACGACATAGCCCTGAATTTTAAAATGCGCAGCTCTTTGCAAAAGAGAGATATTGGCAAGGAAAAGCTTTCTTGTACCATTGCATTTTTCTCCCAAACGAAGGACACTAGAATTAAAATTTTAAAGCCTCCTGTTAGACCATCATCTACACGGCATAGCCATGAATTTTCCAATGCGCAGCTCTTTGCAAAAGAGAGATATTGGCAAGGAAAAGCTGTCTTGTACCTTTGCATTTTTCTCCCAAACGAAGGACACTAGAATTAAAATTTTAAAGCCTCCTGTTAGGCCATCATCTACACGATATAGCCCTGAATTTTCCAATGCGCAGCTCTTTGCAAACGAGAGATATTGGCAAGGAAAAGCTGTCTTGTACCTTTGCATTTTTCTCCCAAACGAAGGACACTAGAAAGAAACTTTTAAAGCCTCCTGTTAGTCCATCATCTACACGACATAGCCCTGCATTTTCCAATGCGCAGCTCTTTGCAAAAGAGAGATATTGGCAAGGAAAAGCTGTCTTGTACCATTGCATTTTTCTCCCAAACGAAGGACACTAGAAAGAAAATTTTAAAGCCTCCTGTTAGACCATCATCTACACGACATAGCCCTGAATTTTCCAATGCGCAGCTCTTTGCAAAAGAGAGATATTGGCAAGGAAAAGCTGTCTTGTACCATTGCATTTTTCTCCCAAACGAAGGACACTAGAAAGAAAATGTTAAAGCCTCCTGTTAGGCCATCATCTACACGACATAGCCCTGAATTTTCCAATGCGCAGCTCTTTGCAAAAGAGAGATATTGGCAAGGAAAAGCTGTCTTGTACCATTGCATTTTTCTCCCAAACGAAGGACACTAGAAAGAAAATTTTAAAGCCTCCTGTTAGACCATCATCTACACGACATAGCCCTGAATTTTCCAATGCGTAGCTCTTTGCAAAAGAGAGATATTGGCAAGGAAAAGCTGTCTTGTACCTTTGCATTTTTCTCCCAAACGAAGGACACTAGAAAGAAAATTTTAAAGCCTCCTGTTAGGCCATCATCTACACGACATAGCCCTGAATTTTCCAATGCGCAGCTCTTTGCAAAAGAGAGATATTGGCAAGGAAAAGCTTTCTTGTACCATTGCATTTTTCTCCCAAACGAAGGACACTAGAATTAAAATTTTAAAGCCTCCTGTTAGGCCATCATCTACACGATATAGCCATGAATTTTCCAATGCGCAGCTCTTTGCAAAA
This sequence comes from Pseudophryne corroboree, assembly GCF_028390025.1. Classification (NCBI taxonomy): domain Eukaryota; kingdom Metazoa; phylum Chordata; class Amphibia; order Anura; family Myobatrachidae; genus Pseudophryne; species Pseudophryne corroboree. The sequence continues at coordinate 47,188 of NW_026968460.1, read as the reverse complement.
GAGAGATATTGGCAAGGAAAAGCTGTCTTGTACCTTTGCATTTTTCTCCCAAACGAAGGACACTAGAAAGAAAATTTTAAAGCCTCCTGTTAGGCCATCATCTACACGACATAGCCCTGAATTTTCCAATGCGCAGCTCTTTGCAAAAGAGAGATATTGGCAAGGAGAAGCTTTCTTGTACCATTGCATTTTTCTCCCAAACGAAGGACACTAGAATTAAAATTTTAAAGCCTCCTGTTAGACCATCATCTACACGGCATAGCCATGAATTTTCCAATGCGCAGCTCTTTGCAAAAGAGAGATATTGGCAAGGAAAAGCTGTCTTGTACCTTTGCATTTTTCTCCCAAACGAAGGACACTAGAATTAAAATTTTAAAGCCTCCTGTTAGGCCATCATCTACACGACATAGCCCTGAATTTTCCAATGCGCAGCTCTTTGCAAAAGAGAGATATTGGCAAGGAAAAGCTTTCTTGTACCATTGCATTTTTCTCCCAAACGAAGGACACTAGAATTAAAATTTTAAAGCCTCCTGTTAGACCATCATCTACACGACATAGCCCTGAATTTTCCAATGCGCAGCTCTTTGCAAAAGAGAGATATTGGCAAGGAAAAGCTTTCTTGTACCATTGCATTTTTCTCCCAAACGAAGGACACTAGAATTAAAATTTTAAAGCCTCCTGTTAGACCATCATCTACACGACATAGCCCTGAATTTTCCAATGCGCAGCTCTTTGCAAAAGAGAGATATTGGCAAGGAAAAGCTGTCTTGTACCTTTGCATTTTTCTCCCAAACGAAGGACACTAGAAAGAAAATTTTAAAGCCTCCTGTTAGGCCATCATCTACACGACATAGCCCTGAATTTTCCAATGCGCAGCTCTTTGCAAAAGAGAGATATTGGCAAGGAGAAGCTTTCTTGTACCATTGCATTTTTCTCCCAAACGAAGGACACTAGAATTAAAATTTTAAAGCCTCCTGTTAGACCATCATCTACACGGCATAGCCATGAATTTTCCAATGCGCAGCTCTTTGCAAAAGAGAGATATTGGCAAGGAAAAGCTGTCTTGTACCTTTGCATTTTTCTCCCAAACGAAGGACACTAGAATTAAAATTTTAAAGCCTCCTGTTAGACCATCATCTACACGGCATAGCCATGAATTTTCCAATGCGCAGCTCTTTGCAAAAGAGAGATATTGGCAAGGAAAAGCTTTCTTGTACCATTGCATTTTTCTCCCAAACGAAGGACACTAGAATTAAAATTTTAAAGCCTCCTGTTAGACCATCATCTACACGGCATAGCCATGAATTTTCCAATGCGCAGCTCTTTGCAAAAGAGAGATATTGGCAAGGAAAAGCTGTCTTGTACCTTTGCATTTTTCTCCCAAACGAAGGACACTAGAATTAAAATTTTAAAGCCTCCTGTTAGGCCATCATCTACACGATATAGCCCTGAATTTTCCAATGCGCAGCTCTTTGCAAACGAGAGATATTGGCAAGGAAAAGCTGTCTTGTACCTTTGCATTTTTCTCCCAAACGAAGGACACTAGAAAGAAAATTTTAAAGCCTCCTGTTAGGCCATCATCTACACGACATAGCCCTGAATTTTCCAATGCGCAACTCTTTGCAAAAGAGAGATATTGGCAAGGAAAAGCTGTCTTGTACCATTGCATTTTTCTCCCAAACGAAGGACACTAGAAAGAAAATTTTAAAGCCTCCTGTTAGACCATCATCTACACGACATAGCCCTGAATTTTCCAATGCGTAGCTCTTTGCAAAAGAGAGATATTGGCAAGGAAAAGCTGTCTTGTACCTTTGCATTTTTCTCCCAAACGAAGGACACTAGAAAGAAAATTTTAAAGCCTCCTGTTAGGCCATCATCTACACGACATAGCCCTGAATTTTAAAATGCGCAGCTCTTTGCAAAAGAGAGATATTGGCAAGGAAAAGCTTTCTTGTACCATTGCATTTTTCTCCCAAACGAAGGACACTAGAATTAAAATTTTAAAGCCTCCTGTTAGGCCATCATCTACACGATATAGCCCTGAATTTTCCAATGCGCAGCTCTTTGCAAAAGAGAGATATTGGCAAGGAAAAGCTGTCTTGTACCTTTGCATTTTTCTCCCAAACGAAGGACACTAGAAAGAAAATTTTAAAGCCTCCTGTTAGGCCATCATCTACACGACATAGCCCTGAATTTTCCAATGCGCAGCTCTTTGCAAAAGAGAGATATTGGCAAGGAAAAGCTTTCTTGTACCATTGCATTTTTCTCCCAAACGAAGGACACTAGAATTAAAATTTTAAAGCCTCCTGTTAGACCATCATCTACACGGCATAGCCATGAATTTTCCAATGCGCAGCTCTTTGCAAAAGAGAGATATTGGCAAGGAAAAGCTGTCTTGTACCTTTGCATTTTTCTCCCAAACGAAGGACACTAGAAAGAAAATTTTAAAGCCTCCTGTTAGGCCATCATCTACACGACATAGCCCTGAATTTTCCAATGCGCAGCTCTTTGCAAAAGAGAGATATTGGCAAGGAAAAGCTGTCTTGTACCTTTGCATTTTTCTCCCAAACGAAGGACACTAGAAAGAAAATTTTAAAGCCTCCTGTTAGGCCATCATCTACACGACATAGCCCTGAATTTTAAAATGCGCAGCTCTTTGCAAAAGAGAGATATTGGCAAGGAAAAGCTTTCTTGTACCATTGCATTTTTCTCCCAAACGAAGGACACTAGAATTAAAATTTTAAAGCCTCCTGTTAGGCCATCATCTACACGATATAGCCCTGAATTTTCCAATGCGCAGCTCTTTGCAAAAGAGAGATATTGGCAAGGAAAAGCTGTCTTGTACCTTTGCATTTTTCTCCCAAACGAAGGACACTAGAAAGAAAATTTTAAAGCCTCCTGTTAGGCCATCATCTACACGACATAGCCCTGAATTTTCCAATGCGCAGCTCTTTGCAAAAGAGAGATATTGGCAAGGAAAAGCTTTCTTGTACCATTGCATTTTTCTCCCAAACGAAGGACACTAGAATTAAAATTTTAAAGCCTCCTGTTAGACCATCATCTACACGGCATAGCCATGAATTTTCCAATGCGCAGCTCTTTGCAAAAGAGAGATATTGGCAAGGAAAAGCTGTCTTGTACCTTTGCATTTTTCTCCCAAACGAAGGACACTAGAAAGAAAATTTTAAAGCCTCCTGTTAGGCCATCATCTACACGACATAGCCCTGAATTTTCCAATGCGCAGCTCTTTGCAAAAGAGAGATATCGGCAAGGAAAAGCTGTCTTGTACCTTTGCATTTTTCTCCCAAACGAAGGACACTAGAAAGAAAATTTTAAAGCCTCCTGTTAGGCCATCATCTACACGACATAGCCCTGAATTTTCCAATGCGCAACTCTTTGCAAAAGAGAGATATTGGCAAGGAAAAGCTGTCTTGTACCATTGCATTTTTCTCCCAAACGAAGGACACTAGAAAGAAAATTTTAAAGCCTCCTGTTAGACCATCATCTACACGACATAGCCCTGAATTTTCCAATGCGTAGCTCTTTGCAAAAGAGAGATATTGGCAAGGAAAAGCTGTCTTGTACCTTTGCATTTTTCTCCCAAACGAAGGACACTAGAAAGAAAATTTTAAAGCCTCCTGTTAGGCCATCATCTACACGACATAGCCCTGAATTTTAAAATGCGCAGCTCTTTGCAAAAGAGAGATATTGGCAAGGAAAAGCTTTCTTGTACCATTGCATTTTTCTCCCAAACGAAGGACACTAGAATTAAAATTTTAAAGCCTCCTGTTAGGCCATCATCTACACGATATAGCCCTGAATTTTCCAATGCGCAGCTCTTTGCAAAAGAGAGATATTGGCAAGGAAAAGCTGTCTTGTACCTTTGCATTTTTCTCCCAAACGAAGGACACTAGAAAGAAAATTTTAAAGCCTCCTGTTAGGCCATCATCTACACGACATAGCCCTGAATTTTCCAATGCGCAGCTCTTTGCAAAAGAGAGATATTGGCAAGGAAAAGCTTTCTTGTACCATTGCATTTTTCTCCCAAACGAAGGACACTAGAATTAAAATTTTAAAGCCTCCTGTTAGACCATCATCTACACGGCATAGCCATGAATTTTCCAATGCGCAGCTCTTTGCAAAAGAGAGATATTGGCAAGGAAAAGCTGTCTTGTACCTTTGCATTTTTCTCCCAAACGAAGGACACTAGAATTAAAATTTTAAAGCCTCCTGTTAGGCCATCATCTACACGATATAGCCCTGAATTTTCCAATGCGCAGCTCTTTGCAAACGAGAGATATTGGCAAGGAAAAGCTGTCTTGTACCTTTGCATTTTTCTCCCAAACGAAGGACACTAGAAAGAAACTATTAAAGCCTCCTGTTAGGCCATCATCTACACGACATAGCCCTGAATTTTCCAATGCGCAGCTCTTTGCAAAAGAGAGATATTGGCAAGGAAAAGCTGTCTTGTACCATTGCATTTTTCTCCCAAACGAAGGACACTAGAAAGAAAATGTTAAAGCCTCCTGTTAGGCCATCATCTACACGACATAGCCCTGAATTTTCCAATGCGCAGCTCTTTGCAAAAGAGAGATATTGGCAAGGAAAAGCTGTCTTGTACCTTTGCATTTTTCTCCCAAACGAAGGACACTAGAAAGAAAATTTTAAAGCCTCCTGTTAGGCCATCATCTACACGACATAGCCCTGAATTTTAAAATGCGCAGCTCTTTGCAAAAGAGAGATATTGGCAAGGAAAAGCTTTCTTGTACCATTGCATTTTTCTCCCAAACGAAGGACACTAGAATTAAAATTTTAAAGCCTCCTGTTAGGCCATCATCTACACGATATAGCCCTGAATTTTCCAATGCGCAGCTCTTTGCAAAAGAGAGATATTGGCAAGGAAAAGCTGTCTTGTACCTTTGCATTTTTCTCCCAAACGAAGGACACTAGAAAGAAAATTTTAAAGCCTCCTGTTAGGCCATCATCTACACGACATAGCCCTGAATTTTCCAATGCGCAGCTCTTTGCAAAAGAGAGATATTGGCAAGGAAAAGCTTTCTTGTACCATTGCATTTTTCTCCCAAACGAAGGACACTAGAATTAAAATTTTAAAGCCTCCTGTTAGACCATCATCTACACGGCATAGCCATGAATTTTCCAATGCGCAGCTCTTTGCAAAAGAGAGATATTGGCAAGGAAAAGCTGTCTTGTACCATTGCATTTTTCTCCCAAACGAAGGACACTAGAAAGAAAATTTTAAAGCCTCCTGTTAGACCATCATCTACACGACATAGCCCTGAATTTTCCAATGCGCAGCTCTTTGCAAAAGAGAGATATTGGCAAGGAAAAGCTGTCTTGTACCATTGCATTTTTCTCCCAAACGAAGGACACTAGAAAGAAAATTTTAAAGCCTCCTGTTAGACCATCATCTACACGACATAGCCCTGAATTTTCCAATGCGCAGCTCTTTGCAAAAGAGAGATATTGGCAAGGAAAAGCTGTCTTGTACCATTGCATTTTTCTCCCAAACGAAGGACACTAGAAAGAAAATTTTAAAGCCTCCTGTTAGACCATCATCTACACGACATAGCCCTGAATTTTCCAATGCGCAGCTCTTTGCAAAAGAGAGATATTGGCAAGGAAAGCTGTCTTGTACCTTTGCATTTTTCTCCCAAACGAAGGACACTAGAAAGAAAATTTTAAAGCCTCCTGTTAGGCCATCATCTACACGACATAGCCCTGAATTTTCCAATGTGCAGCTCTTTGCAAAAGAGAGATATTGGCAAGGAAAAGCTTTCTTGTACCAATGCATTTTTCTCCCAAACGAAGGACACTAGAATTAAAATTTTAAAGCCTCCTGTTAGACCATCATCTACACGGCATAGCCATGAATTTTCCAATGCGCAGCTCTTTGCAAAAGAGAGATATTGGCAAGGAAAAGCTGTCTTGTACCTTTGCATTTTTCTCCCAAACGAAGGACACTAGAATTAAAATTTTAAAGCCTCCTGTTAGGCCATCATCTACACGATATAGCCCTGAATTTTCCAATGCGCAGCTCTTTGCAAACGAGAGATATTGGCAAGGAAAAGCTGTCTTGTACCTTTGCATTTTTCTCCCAAACGAAGGACACTAGAAAGAAAATTTTAAAGCCTCCTGTTAGGCCATCATCTACACGACATAGCCCTGAATTTTCCAATGCGCAGCTCTTTGCAAAAGAGAGATATTGGCAAGGAAAAGCTGTCTTGTACCATTGCATTTTTCTCCCAAACGAAGGACACTAGAAAGAAAATTTTAAAGCCTCCTGTTAGACCATCATCTACACGACATAGCCCTGAATTTTCCAATGCGCAGCTCTTTGCAAAAGAGAGATATTGGCAAGGAAAAGCTGTCTTGTACCATTGCATTTTTCTCCCAAACGAAGGACACTAGAAAGAAAATTTTAAAGCCTCCTGTTAGACCATCATCTACACGACATAGCCCTGAATTTTCCAATGCGCAGCTCTTTGCAAAAGAGAGATATTGGCAAGGAAAGCTGTCTTGTACCTTTGCATTTTTCTCCCAAACGAAGGACACTAGAAAGAGAATTTTAAAGCCTCCTGTTAGGCCATCATCTACACGACATAGCCCTGAATTTTCCAATGTGCAGCTCTTTGCAAAAGAGAGATATTGGCAAGGAAAAGCTTTCTTGTACCATTGCATTTTTCTCCCAAACGAAGGACACTAGAATTAAAATTTTAAAGCCTCCTGTTAGGCCATCATCTACACGATATAGCCCTGAATTTTCCAATGCGCAGCTCTTTGCAAAAGAGAGATATTGGCAAGGAAAAGCTGTCTTGTACCATTGCATTTTTCTCCCAAACGAAGGACACTAGAAAGAAAATTTTAAAGCCTCCTGTTAGACCATCATCTACACGACATAGCCCTGAATTTTCCAATGCGCAGCTCTTTGCAAAAGAGAGATATTGGCAAGGAAAGCTGTCTTGTACCTTTGCATTTTTCTCCCAAACGAAGGACACTAGAAAGAAAATTTTAAAGCCTCCTGTTAGGCCATCATCTACACGACATAGCCCTGAATTTTCCAATGTGCAGCTCTTTGCAAAAGAGAGATATTGGCAAGGAAAAGCTTTCTTGTACCATTGCATTTTTCTCCCAAACGAAGGACACTAGAATTAAAATTTTAAAGCCTCCTGTTAGACCATCATCTACACGGCATAGCCATGAATTTTCCAATGCGCAGCTCTTTGCAAAAGAGAGATATTGGCAAGGAAAAGCTGTCTTGTACCTTTGCATTTTTCTCCCAAACGAAGGACACTAGAATTAAAATTTTAAAGCCTCCTGTTAGGCCATCATCTACACGATATAGCCCTGAATTTTCCAATGCGCAGCTCTTTGCAAACGAGAGATATTGGCAAGGAAAAGCTGTCTTGTACCTTTGCATTTTTCTCCCAAACGAAGGACACTAGAAAGAAAATTTTAAAGCCTCCTGTTAGGCCATCATCTACACGACATAGCCCTGAATTTTCCAATGCGCAGCTCTTTGCAAAAGAGAGATATTGGCAAGGAAAAGCTGTCTTGTACCATTGCATTTTTCTCCCAAACGAAGGACACTAGAAAGAAAATTTTAAAGCCTCCTGTTAGACCATCATCTACACGACATAGCCCTGAATTTTCCAATGCGCAGCTCTTTGCAAAAGAGAGATATTGGCAAGGAAAAGCTGTCTTGTACCATTGCATTTTTCTCCCAAACGAAGGACACTAGAAAGAAAATTTTAAAGCCTCCTGTTAGACCATCATCTACACGACATAGCCCTGAATTTTCCAATGCGCAGCTCTTTGCAAAAGAGAGATATTGGCAAGGAAAGCTGTCTTGTACCTTTGCATTTTTCTCCCAAACGAAGGACACTAGAAAGAGAATTTTAAAGCCTCCTGTTAGGCCATCATCTACACGACATAGCCCTGAATTTTCCAATGTGCAGCTCTTTGCAAAAGAGAGATATTGGCAAGGAAAAGCTTTCTTGTACCATTGCATTTTTCTCCCAAACGAAGGACACTAGAATTAAAATTTTAAAGCCTCCTGTTAGGCCATCATCTACACGATATAGCCCTGAATTTTCCAATGCGCAGCTCTTTGCAAAAGAGAGATATTGGCAAGGAAAAGCTGTCTTGTACCTTTGCATTTTTCTCCCAAACGAAGGACACTAGAAAGAAAATTTTAAAGCCTCCTGTTAGGCCATCATCTACACGACATAGCCCTGAATTTTCCAATGCGCAGCTCTTTGCAAAAGAGAGATATTGGCAAGGAAAAGCTTTCTTGTACCATTGCATTTTTCTCCCAAACGAAGGACACTAGAATTAAAATTTTAAAGCCTCCTGTTAGACCATCATCTACACGGCATAGCCATGAATTTTCCAATGCGCAGCTCTTTGCAAAAGAGAGATATTGGCAAGGAAAAGCTGTCTTGTACCATTGCATTTTTCTCCCAAACGAAGGACACTAGAAATAAAATTTTAAAGCCTCCTGTTAGACCATCATCTACACGACATAGCCCTGAATTTTCCAATGCGCAGCTCTTTGCAAAAGAGAGATATTGGCAAGGAAAAGCTGTCTTGTACCATTGCATTTTTCTCCCAAACGAAGGACACTAGAAAGAAAATTTTAAAGCCTCCTGTTAGACCATCATCTACACGACATAGCCCTGAATTTTCCAAAGCGCAGCTCTTTGCAAAAGAGAGATATTGGCAAGGAAAAGCTGTCTTGTACCATTGCATTTTTCTCCCAAACGAAGGACACTAGAATTAAAATTTTAAAGCCTCCTGTTAGGCCATCATCTACACGATATAGCCCTGAATTTTCCAATGCGCAGCTCTTTGCAAACGAGAGATATTGGCAAGGAAAAGCTGTCTTGTACCTTTGCATTTTTCTCCCAAACGAAGGACACTAGAAAGAAAATTTTAAAGCCTCCTGTTAGGCCATCATCTACACGACATAGCCCTGAATTTTCCAATGCGCAGCTCTTTGCAAAAGAGAGATATTGGCAAGGAAAAGCTGTCTTGTACCATTGCATTTTTCTCCCAAACGAAGGACACTAGAAAGAAAATTTTAAAGCCTCCTGTTAGACCATCATCTACACGACATAGCCCTGAATTTTCCAATGCGCAGCTCTTTGCAAAAGAGAGATATTGGCAAGGAAAAGCTGTCTTGTACCATTGCATTTTTCTCCCAAACGAAGGACACTAGAAAGAAAATGTTAAAGCCTCCTGTTAGGCCATCATCTACACGACATAGCCCTGAATTTTCCAATGCGCAGCTCTTTGCAAAAGAGAGATATTGGCAAGGAAAAGCTGTCTTGTACCATTGCATTTTTCTCCCAAACGAAGGACACTAGAAAGAAAATTTTAAAGCCTCCTGTTAGACCATCATCTACACGACATAGCCCTGAATTTTCCAAAGCGCAGCTCTTTGCAAAAGAGAGATATTGGCAAGGAAAAGCTGTCTTGTACCATTGCATTTTTCTCCCAAACGAAGGACACTAGAATTAAAATTTTAAAGCCTCCTGTTAGGCCATCATCTACTCGATATAGCCCTGAATTTTCCAATGCGCAGCTCTTTGCAAACGAGAGATATTGGCAAGGAAAAGCTGTCTTGTACCTTTGCATTTTTCTCCCAATCGAAGGACAGTAGAAAGAAAATTTTAAAGCCTCCTGTTAGGCCATCATCTACACGACATAGCCCTGAATTTTCCAATGCGCAGCTCTTTGCAAAAGAGAGATATTGGCAAGGAAAAGCTGTCTTGTACCATTGCATTTTTCTCCCAAACGAAGGACACTAGAAAGAAAATTTTAAAGCCCCCTGTTAGACCATCATCTACACGACATAGCCCTGAATTTTCCAATGCGCAGCTCTTTGCAAAAGAGAGATATTGGCAAGGAAAAGCTGTCTTGTACCATTGCATTTTTCTCCCAAACGAAGGACACTAGAAAGAAAATTTTAAAGCCTCCTGTTAGACCATCATCTACACGACATAGCCCTGAATTTTCCAATGCGTAGCTCTTTGCAAAAGAGAGATATTGGCAAGGAAAAGCTGTCTTGTACCTTTGCATTTTTCTCCCAAACGAAGGACACTAGAAAGAAAATTTTAAAGCCTCCTGTTAGGCCATCATCTACACGACATAGCCCTGAATTTTTCAATGCGCAGCTCTTTGCAAAAGAGAGATATTGGCAAGGAAAAGCTTTCTTGTACCATTGCATTTTTCTCCCAAACGAAGGACACTAGAATTAAAATTTTAAAGCCTCCTGTTAGGCCATCATCTACACGATATAGCCCTGAATTTTCCAATGCGCAGCTCTTTGCAAAAGAGAGATATTGGCAAGGAAAAGCTGTCTTGTACCTTTGCATTTTTCTCCCAAACGAAGGACACTAGAAAGAAAATTTTAAAGCCTCCTGTTAGGCCATCATCTACACGACATAGCCCTGAATTTTCCAATGCGCAGCTCTTTGCAAAAGAGAGATATTGGCAAGGAAAAGCTGTCTTGTACCATTGCATTTTTCTCCCAAACGAAGGACACTAGAAAGAAAATTTTAAAGCCTCCTGTTAGACCATCATCTACACGACATACCCCTGAATTTTCCAATGCGCAGCTCTTTGCAAAAGAGAGATATTGGCAAGGAAAAGCTGTCTTGTACCATTGCATTTTTCTCCCAAACGAAGGACACTAGAAAGAAAATGTTAAAGCCTCCTGTTAGGCCATCATCTACACGACATAGCCCTGAATTTTCCAATGCGCAGCTCTTTGCAAAAGAGAGATATTGGCAAGGAAAAGCTGTCTTGTACCATTGCATTTTTCTCCCAAACGAAGGACACTAGAAAGAAAATTTTAAAGCCTCCTGTTAGACCATCATCTACACGACATAGCCCTGAATTTTCCAAAGCGCAGCTCTTTGCAAAAGAGAGATATTGGCAAGGAAAAGCTGTCTTGTACCATTGCATTTTTCTCCCAAACGAAGGACACTAGAATTAAAATTTTAAAGCCTCCTGTTAGGCAATCATCTACACGATATAGCCCTGAATTTTCCAATGCGCAGCTCTTTGCAAACGAGAGATATTGGCAAGGAAAAGCTGTCTTGTACCTTTGCATTTTTCTCCCAAACGAAGGACACTAGAAAGAAAATTTTAAAGCCTCCTGTTAGGCCATCATCTACACGACATAGCCCTGAATTTTCCAATGCGCAGCTCTTTGCAAAAGAGAGATATTGGCAAGGAAAAGCTGTCTTGTACCATTGCATTTTTCTCCCAAACGAAGGACACTAGAAAGAAAATTTTAAAGCCTCCTGTTAGACCATCATCTACACGACATAGCCCTGAATTTTCCAATGCGCAGCTCTTTGCAAAAGAGAGATATTGGCAAGGAAAAGCTGTCTTGTACCATTGCATTTTTCTCCCAAACGAAGGACACTAGAAAGAAAATGTTAAAGCCTCCTGTTAGACCATCATCTACACGACATAGCCCTGAATTTTCCAAAGCGCAGCTCTTTGCAAAAGAGAGATATTGGCAAGGAAAAGCTGTCTTGTACCATTGCATTTTTCTCCCAAACGAAGGACACTAGAATTAAAATTTTAAAGCCTCCTGTTAGGCCATCATCTACTCGATATAGCCCTGAATTTTCCAATGCGCAGCTCTTTGCAAACGAGAGATATTGGCAAGGAAAAGCTGTCTTGTACCTTTGCATTTTTCTCCCAATCGAAGGACAGTAGAAAGAAAATTTTAAAGCCTCCTGTTAGGCCATCATCTACACGACATAGCCCTGAATTTTCCAATGCGCAGCTCTTTGCAAAAGAGAGATATTGGCAAGGAAAAGCTGTCTTGTACCATTGCATTTTTCTCCCAAACGAAGGACACTAGAAAGAAAATTTTAAAGCCCCCTGTTAGACCATCATCTACACGACATAGCCCTGAATTTTCCAATGCGCAGCTCTTTGCAAAAGAGAGATATTGGCAAGGAAAAGCTGTCTTGTACCATTGCATTTTTCTCCCAAACGAAGGACACTAGAAAGAAAATGTTAAAGCCTCCTGTTAGGCCATCATCTACACGACATAGCCCTGAATTTTCCAATGCGCAGCTCTTTGCAAAAGAGAGATATTGGCAAGTAAAAGCTGTCTTGTACCATTGCATTTTTCTCCCAAACGAAGGACACTAGAAAGAAAATTTTAAAGCCTCCTGTTAGACCATCATCTACACGACATAGCCCTGAATTTTCCAAAGCGCAGCTCTTTGCAAAAGAGAGATATTGGCAAGGAAAAGCTGTCTTGTACCATTGCATTTTTCTCCCAAACGAAGGACACTAGAATTAAAATTTTAAAGCCTCCTGTTAGGCCATCATCTACACGATATAGCCCTGAATTTTCCAATGCGCAGCTCTTTGCAAACGAGAGATATTGGCAAGGAAAAGCTGTCTTGTACCATTGCATTTTTCTCCCAAACGAAGGACACTAGAAAGAAAATTTTAAAGCCTCCTGTTAGACCATCATCTACACGACATAGCCCTGAATTTTCCAATGCGTAGCTCTTTGCAAAAGAGAGATATTGGCAAGGAAAAGCTGTCTTGTACCTTTGCATTTTTCTCCCAAACGAAGGACACTAGAAAGAAAATTTTAAAGCCTCCTGTTAGGCCATCATCTACACGACATAGCCCTGAATTTTCCAATGCGCAGCTCTTTGCAAAAGAGAGATATTGGCAAGGAAAAGCTTTCTTGTACCATTGCATTTTTCTCCCAAACGAAGGACACTAGAATTAAAATTTTAAAGCCTCCTGTTAGGCCATCATCTACACGATATAGCCCTGAATTTTCCAATGCGCAGCTCTTTGCAAAAGAGAGATATTGGCAAGGAAAAGCTGTCTTGTACCTTTGCATTTTTCTCCCAAACGAAGGACACTAGAAAGAAAATTTTAAAGCCTCCTGTTAGGCCACCATCTACACGACATAGCCCTGAATTTTCCAATGCGCAGCTCTTTGCAAAAGAGAGATATTGGCAAGGAAAAGCTGTCTTGTACCATTGCATTTTTCTCCCAAACGAAGGACACTAGAATTAAAATTTTAAAGCCTCCTGTTAGGCCATCATCTACACGATATAGCCCTGAATTTTCCAATGCGCAGCTCTTTGCAAACGAGAGATATTGGCAAGGAAAAGCTGTCTTGTACCTTTGCATTTTTCTCCCAAACGAAGGACACTAGAAAGAACATTTTAAAGCCTCCTGTTAGACCATCATCTACACGGCATAGCCATGAATTTTCCAATGCGCAGCTCTTTGCAAAAGAGAGATATTGGCAAGGAAAAGCTGTCTTGTACCTTTGCATTTTTCTCCCAAACGAAGGACACTAGAATTAAAATTTTAAAGCCTCCTGTTAGGCCATCATCTACACGATATAGCCCTGAATTTTCCAATGCGCAGCTCTTTGCAAACGAGAGATATTGGCAAGGAAAAGCTGTCTTGTACCTTTGCATTTTTCTCCCAAACGAAGGACACTAGAATTAAAATTTTAAAGCCTCCTGTTAGGCCATCATCTACACGATATAGCCCTGAATTTTCCAATGCGCAGCTCTTTGCAAACGAGAGATATTGGCAAGGAAAAGCTGTCTTGTACCTTTGCATTTTTCTCCCAAACGAAGGACACTAGAAAGAACATTTTAAAGCCTCCTGTTAGACCATCATCTACACGACATAGCCCTGAATTTTCCAATGCGCAGCTCTTTGCAAAAGAGAGATATTGGCAAGGAAAAGCTTTCTTGTACCATTGCATTTTTCTCCCAAACGAAGGACACGAATTAAAATTTTAAAGCCTCCTGTTAGGCCATCATCTACACGATATAGCCCTGAATTTTCCAATGCGCAGCTCTTTGCAAAAGAGAGATATTGGCAAGGAAAAGCTGTCTTGTACCTTTGCATTTTTCTCCCAAACGAAGGACACTAGAAAGAAAATTTTAAAGCCTCCTGTTAGGCCATCATCTACACGACATAGCCCTGAATTTTCCAATGCGCAGCTCTTTGCAAAAGAGAGATATTGGCAAGGAAAAGCTTTCTTGTACCATTGCATTTTTCTCCCAAACGAAGGACACTAGAATTAAAATTTTAAAGCCTCCTGTTAGACCATCATCTACACGGCATAGCCATGAATTTTCCAATGCGCAGCTCTTTGCAAAAGAGAGATATTGGCAAGGAAAAGCTGTCTTGTACCTTTGCATTTTTCTCCCAAACGAAGGACACTAGAATTAAAATTTTAAAGCCTCCTGTTAGGCCATCATCTACACGATATAGCCCTGAATTTTCCAATGCGCAGCTCTTTGCAAACGAGAGATATTGGCAAGGAAAAGCTGTCTTGTACCTTTGCATTTTTCTCCCAAACGAAGGACACTAGAAAGAAAATTTTAAAGCCTCCTGTTAGGCCATCATCTACACGACATAGCCCTGAATTTTCCAATGCGCAGCTCTTTGCAAAAGAGAGATATTGGCAAGGAAAAGCTGTCTTGTACCATTGCATTTTTCTCCCAAACGAAGGACACTAGAAAGAAAATTTTAAAGCCTCCTGTTAGACCATCATCTACACGACATAGCCCTGAATTTTCCAATGCGCAGCTCTTTGCAAAAGAGAGATATTGGCAAGGAAAAGCTGTCTTGTACCATTGCATTTTTCTCCCAAACGAAGGACACTAGAAAGAAAATGTTAAAGCCTCCTGTTAGGCCATCATCTACACGACATAGCCCTGAATTTTCCAATGCGCAGCTCTTTGCAAAAGAGAGATATTGGCAAGGAAAAGCTGTCTTGTACCATTGCATTTTTCTCCCAAACGAAGGACACTAGAAAGAAAATTTTAAAGCCTCCTGTTAGACCATCATCTACACGACATAGCCCTGAATTTTCCAAAGCGCAGCTCTTTGCAAAAGAGAGATATTGGCAAGGAAAAGCTGTCTTGTACCATTGCATTTTTCTCCCAAACGAAGGACACTAGAATTAAATTTTTAAAGCCTCCTGTTAGGCCATCATCTACACGATATAGCCCTGAATTTTCCAATGCGCAGCTCTTTGCAAACGAGAGATATTGGCAAGGAAAAGCTGTCTTGTACCTTTGCATTTTTCTCCCAATCGAAGGACACTAGAAAGAAAATTTTAAAGCCTCCTGTTAGGCCATCATCTACACGACATAGCCCTGAATTTTCCAATGCGCAGCTCTTTGCAAAAGAGAGATATTGGCAAGGAAAAGCTGTCTTGTACCATTGCATTTTTCTCCCAAACGAAGGACACTAGAAGGAAAATTTTAAAGCCCCCTGTTAGACCATCATCTACACGACATAGCCCTGAATTTTCCAATGCGCAGCTCTTTGCAAAAGAGAGATATTGGCAAGGAAAAGCTGTCTTGTACCATTGCATTTTTCTCCCAAACGAAGGACACTAGAAAGAAAATTTTAAAGCCTCCTGTTAGACCATCATCTACACGACATAGCCCTGAATTTTCCAATGCGTAGCTCTTTGCAAAAGAGAGATATTGGCAAGGAAAAGCTGTCTTGTACCTTTGCATTTTTCTCCCAAACGAAGGACACTAGAAAGAAAATTTTAAAGCCTCCTGTTAGGCCATCATCTACACGACATAGCCCTGAATTTTCCAATGCGCAGCTCTTTGCAAAAGAGAGATATTGGCAAGGAAAAGCTTTCTTGTACCATTGCATTTTTCTCCCAAACGAAGGACACTAGAATTAAAATTTTAAAGCCTCCTGTTAGGCCATCATCTACACGATATAGCCCTGAATTTTCCAATGCGCAGCTCTTTGCAAAAGAGAGATATTGGCAAGGAAAAGCTGTCTTGTACCTTTGCATTTTTCTCCCAAACGAAGGACACTAGAAAGAAAATTTTAAAGCCTCCTGTTAGGCCATCATCTACACGACATAGCCCTGAATTTTCCAATGCGCAGCTCTTTGCAAAAGAGAGATATTGGCAAGGAAAAGCTGTCTTGTACCATTGCATTTTTCTCCCAAACGAAGGACACTAGAAAGAAAATTTTAAAGCCTCCTGTTAGACCATCATCTACACGACATAGCCCTGAATTTTCCAATGCGCAGCTCTTTGCAAAAGAGAGATATTGGCAAGGAAAAGCTGTCTTGTACCATTGCATTTTTCTCCCAAACGAAGGACACTAGAAAGAAAATGTTAAAGCCTCCTGTTAGGCCATCATCTACACGACATAGCCCTGAATTTTCCAATGCGCAGCTCTTTGCAAAAGAGAGATATTGGCAAGGAAAAGCTGTCTTGTACCATTGCATTTTTCTCCCAAACGAAGGACACTAGAAAGAAAATTTTAAAGCCTCCTGTTAGACCATCATCTACACGACATAGCCCTGAATTTTCCAAAGCGCAGCTCTTTGCAAAAGAGAGATATTGGCAAGGAAAAGCTGTCTTGTACCATTGCATTTTTCTCCCAAACGAAGGACACTAGAATTAAAATTTTAAAGCCTCCTGTTAGGCCATCATCTACACGATATAGCCCTGAATTTTCCAATGCGCAGCTCTTTGCAAACGAGAGATATTGGCAAGGAAAAGCTGTCTTGTACCTTTGCATTTTTCTCCCAATCGAAGGACACTAGAAAGAAAATTTTAAAGCCTCCTGTTAGGCCATCATCTACACGACATAGCCCTGAATTTTCCAATGCGCAGCTCTTTGCAAAAGAGAGATATTGGCAAGGAAAAGCTGTCTTGTACCATTGCATTTTTCTCCCAAACGAAGGACACTAGAAAGAAAATTTTAAAGCCCCCTGTTAGACCATCATCTACACGACATAGCCCTGAATTTTCCAATGCGCAGCTCTTTGCAAAAGAGAGATATTGGCAAGGAAAAGCTGTCTTGTACCATTGCATGTTTCTCCCAAACGAAGGACACTAGAAAGAAAATTTTAAAGCCTCCTGTTAGACCATCATCTACACGACATAGCCCTGAATTTTCCAATGCGTAGCTCTTTGCAAAAGAGAGATATTGGCAAGGAAAAGCTGTCTTGTACCTTTGCATTTTTCTCCCAAACGAAGGACACTAGAAAGAAAATTTTAAAGCCTCCTGTTAGGCCATCATCTACACGACATAGCCCTGAATTTTCCAATGCGCAGCTCTTTGCAAAAGAGAGATATTGGCAAGGAAAAGCTTTCTTGTACCATTGCATTTTTCTCCCAAACGAAGGACACTAGAATTAAAATTTTAAAGCCTCCTGTTAGGCCATCATCTACACGATATAGCCCTGAATTTTCCAATGCGCAGCTCTTTGCAAAAGAGAGATATTGGCAAGGAAAAGCTGTCTTGTACCTTTGCATTTTTCTCCCAAACGAAGGACACTAGAAAGAAAATTTTAAAGCCTCCTGTTAGGCCATCATCTACACGACATAGCCCTGAATTTTCCAATGCGCAGCTCTTTGCAAAAGAGAGATATTGGCAAGGAAAAGCTGTCTTGTACCTTTGCATTTTTCTCCCAAACGAAGGACACTAGAATTAAAATTTTAAAGCCTCCTGTTAGGCCATCATCTACACGATATAGCCCTGAATTTTCCAATGCGCAGCTCTTTGCAAACGAGAGATATTGGCAAGGAAAAGCTGTCTTGTACCTTTGCATTTTTCTCCCAAACGAAGGACACTAGAAAGAAAATTTTAAAGCCTCCTGTTAGGCCATCATCTACACGACATAGCCCTGAATTTTCCAATGCGCAGCTCTTTGCAAAAGAGAGATATTGGCAAGGAAAAGCTGTCTTGTACCATTGCATTTTTCTCCCAAACGAAGGACACTAGAAAGAAAATTTTAAAGCCTCCTGTTAGACCATCATCTACACGACATAGCCCTGAATTTTCCAATGCGTAGCTCTTTGCAAAAGAGAGATATTGGCAAGGAAAAGCTGTCTTGTACCTTTGCATTTTTCTCCCAAACGAAGGACACTAGAAAGAAAATTTTAAAGCCTCCTGTTAGGCCATCATCTACACGACATAGCCCTGAATTTTCCAATGCGCAGCTCTTTGCAAAAGAGAGATATTGGCAAGGAAAAGCTTTCTTGTACCATTGCATTTTTCTCCCAAACGAAGGACACTAGAATTAAAATTTTAAAGCCTCCTGTTAGGCCATCATCTACACGATATAGCCCTGAATTTTCCAATGCGCAGCTCTTTGCAAAAGAGAGATATTGGCAAGGAAAAGCTGTCTTGTACCTTTGCATTTTTCTCCCAAACGAAGGACACTAGAAAGAAAATTTTAAAGCCTCCTGTTAGGCCATCATCTACACGACATAGCCCTGAATTTTCCAATGCGCAGCTCTTTGCAAAAGAGAGATATTGGCAAGGAAAAGCTGTCTTGTACCATTGCATTTTTCTCCCAAACGAAGGACACTAGAAAGAAAATTTTAAAGCCTCCTGTTAGACCATCATCTACACGACATAGCCCTGAATTTTCCAATGCGCAGCTCTTTGCAAAAGAGAGATATTGGCAAGGAAAAGCTGTCTTGTACCATTGCATTTTTCTCCCAAACGAAGGACACTAGAAAGAAAATTTTAAAGCCCCCTGTTAGACCATCATCTACACGACATAGCCCTGAATTTTCCAATGCGCAGCTCTTTGCAAAAGAGAGATATTGGCAAGGAAAAGCTGTCTTGTACCATTGCATGTTTCTCCCAAACGAAGGACACTAGAAAGAAAATTTTAAAGCCTCCTGTTAGACCATCATCTACACGACATAGCCCTGAATTTTCCAATGCGTAGCTCTTTGCAAAAGAGAGATATTGGCAAGGAAAAGCTGTCTTGTACCTTTGCATTTTTCTCCCAAACGAAGGACACTAGAAAGAAAATTTTAAAGCCTCCTGTTAGGCCATCATCTACACGACATAGCCCTGAATTTTCCAATGCGCAGCTCTTTGCAAAAGAGAGATATTGGCAAGGAAAAGCTTTCTTGTACCATTGCATTTTTCTCCCAAACGAAGGACACTAGAATTAAAATTTTAAAGCCTCCTGTTAGGCCATCATCTACACGATATAGCCCTGAATTTTCCAATGCGCAGCTCTTTGCAAAAGAGAGATATTGGCAAGGAAAAGCTGTCTTGTACCTTTGCATTTTTCTCCCAAACGAAGGACACTAGAAAGAAAATTTTAAAGCCTCCTGTTAGGCCATCATCTACACGACATAGCCCTGAATTTTCCAATGCGCAGCTCTTTGCAAAAGAGAGATATTGGCAAGGAAAAGCTGTCTTGTACCTTTGCATTTTTCTCCCAAACGAAGGACACTAGAATTAAAATTTTAAAGCCTCCTGTTAGGCCATCATCTACACGATATAGCCCTGAATTTTCCAATGCGCAGCTCTTTGCAAACGAGAGATATTGGCAAGGAAAAGCTGTCTTGTACCTTTGCATTTTTCTCCCAAACGAAGGACACTAGAAAGAAAATTTTAAAGCCTCCTGTTAGGCCATCATCTACACGACATAGCCCTGAATTTTCCAATGCGCAGCTCTTTGCAAAAGAGAGATATTGGCAAGGAAAAGCTGTCTTGTACCATTGCATTTTTCTCCCAAACGAAGGACACTAGAAAGAAAATTTTAAAGCCTCCTGTTAGACCATCATCTACACGACATAGCCCTGAATTTTCCAATGCGTAGCTCTTTGCAAAAGAGAGATATTGGCAAGGAAAAGCTGTCTTGTACCTTTGCATTTTTCTCCCAAACGAAGGACACTAGAAAGAAAATTTTAAAGCCTCCTGTTAGGCCATCATCTACACGACATAGCCCTGAATTTTCCAATGCGCAGCTCTTTGCAAAAGAGAGATATTGGCAAGGAAAAGCTTTCTTGTACCATTGCATTTTTCTCCCAAACGAAGGACACTAGAATTAAAATTTTAAAGCCTCCTGTTAGGCCATCATCTACACGATATAGCCCTGAATTTTCCAATGCGCAGCTCTTTGCAAAAGAGAGATATTGGCAAGGAAAAGCTGTCTTGTACCTTTGCATTTTTCTCCCAAACGAAGGACACTAGAAAGAAAATTTTAAAGCCTCCTGTTAGGCCATCATCTACACGACATAGCCCTGAATTTTCCAATGCGCAGCTCTTTGCAAAAGAGAGATATTGGCAAGGAAAAGCTGTCTTGTACCATTGCATTTTTCTCCCAAACGAAGGACACTAGAAAGAAAATTTTAAAGCCTCCTGTTAGACCATCATCTACACGACATAGCCCTGAATTTTCCAATGCGCAGCTCTTTGCAAAAGAGAGATATTGGCAAGGAAAAGCTGTCTTGTACCATTGCATTTTTCTCCCAAACGAAGGACACTAGAAAGAAAATGTTAAAGCCTCCTGTTAGGCCATCATCTACACGACATAGCCCTGAATTTTCCAATGCGCAGCTCTTTGCAAAAGAGAGATATTGGCAAGGAAAAGCTGTCTTGTACCATTGCATTTTTCTCCCAAACGAAGGACACTAGAAAGAAAATTTTAAAGCCTCCTGTTAGACCATCATCTACACGACATAGCCCTGAATTTTCCAAAGCGCAGCTCTTTGCAAAAGAGAGATATTGGCAAGGAAAAGCTGTCTTGTACCATTGCATTTTTCTCCCAAACGAAGGACACTAGAATTAAAATTTTAAAGCCTCCTGTTAGGCCATCATCTACACGATATAGCCCTGAATTTTCCAATGCGCAGCTCTTTGCAAACGAGAGATATTGGCAAGGAAAAGCTGTCTTGTACCTTTGCATTTTTCTCCCAATCGAAGGACACTAGAAAGAAAATTTTAAAGCCTCCTGTTAGGCCATCATCTACACGACATAGCCCTGAATTTTCCAATGCGCAGCTCTTTGCAAAAGAGAGATATTGGCAAGGAAAAGCTGTCTTGTACCATTGCATTTTTCTCCCAAACGAAGGACACTAGAAAGAAAATTTTAAAGCCCCCTGTTAGACCATCATCTACACGACATAGCCCTGAATTTTCCAATGCGCAGCTCTTTGCAAAAGAGAGATATTGGCAAGGAAAAGCTGTCTTGTACCATTGCATGTTTCTCCCAAACGAAGGACACTAGAAAGAAAATTTTAAAGCCTCCTGTTAGACCATCATCTACACGACATAGCCCTGAATTTTCCAATGCGTAGCTCTTTGCAAAAGAGAGATATTGGCAAGGAAAAGCTGTCTTGTACCTTTGCATTTTTCTCCCAAACGAAGGACACTAGAAAGAAAATTTTAAAGCCTCCTGTTAGGCCATCATCTACACGACATAGCCCTGAATTTTCCAATGCGCAGCTCTTTGCAAAAGAGAGATATTGGCAAGGAAAAGCTTTCTTGTACCATTGCATTTTTCTCCCAAACGAAGGACACTAGAATTAAAATTTTAAAGCCTCCTGTTAGGCCATCATCTACACGATATAGCCCTGAATTTTCCAATGCGCAGCTCTTTGCAAAAGAGAGATATTGGCAAGGAAAAGCTGTCTTGTACCTTTGCATTTTTCTCCCAAACGAAGGACACTAGAAAGAAAATTTTAAAGCCTCCTGTTAGGCCATCATCTACACGACATAGCCCTGAATTTTCCAATGCGCAGCTCTTTGCAAAAGAGAGATATTGGCAAGGAAAAGCTGTCTTGTACCTTTGCATTTTTCTCCCAAACGAAGGACACTAGAATTAAAATTTTAAAGCCTCCTGTTAGGCCATCATCTACACGATATAGCCCTGAATTTTCCAATGCGCAGCTCTTTGCAAACGAGAGATATTGGCAAGGAAAAGCTGTCTTGTACCTTTGCATTTTTCTCCCAAACGAAGGACACTAGAAAGAAAATTTTAAAGCCTCCTGTTAGGCCATCATCTACACGACATAGCCCTGAATTTTCCAATGCGCAGCTCTTTGCAAAAGAGAGATATTGGCAAGGAAAAGCTGTCTTGTACCATTGCATTTTTCTCCCAAACGAAGGACACTAGAAAGAAAATTTTAAAGCCTCCTGTTAGACCATCATCTACACGACATAGCCCTGAATTTTCCAATGCGCAGCTCTTTGCAAAAGAGAGATATTGGCAAGGAAAAGCTGTCTTGTACCATTGCATTTTTCTCCCAAACGAAGGACACTAGAAAGAAAATGTTAAAGCCTCCTGTTAGGCCATCATCTACACGACATAGCCCTGAATTTTCCAATGCGCAGCTCTTTGTAAAAGAGAGATATTGGCAAGGAAAAGCTGTCTTGTACCATTGCATTTTTCTCCCAAACGAAGGACACAAGAAAGAAAATTTTAAAGCCTCCTGTTAGACCATCATCTACACGACATAGCCCTGAATTTTCCAAAGCGCAGCTCTTTGCAAAAGAGAGATATTGGCAAGGAAAAGCTGTCTTGTACCATTGCATTTTTCTCCCAAACGAAGGACACTAGAATTAAAATTTTAAAGCCTCCTGTTAGGCCATCATCTACTCGATATAGCCCTGAATTTTCCAATGCGCAGCTCTTTGCAAACGAGAGATATTGGCAAGGAAAAGCTGTCTTGTACCTTTGCATTTTTCTCCCAATCGAAGGACAGTAGAAAGAAAATTTTAAAGCCTCCTGTTAGGCCATCATCTACACGACATAGCCCTGAATTTTCCAATGCGTAGCTCTTTGCAAAAGAGAGATATTGGCAAGGAAAAGCTGTCTTGTACCTTTGCATTTTTCTCCCAAACGAAGGACACTAGAAAGAAAATTTTAAAGCCTCCTGTTAGGCCATCATCTACACGACATAGCCCTGAATTTTCCAATGCGTAGCTCTTTGCAAAAGAGAGATATTGGCAAGGAAAAGCTGTCTTGTACCTTTGCATTTTTCTCCCAAACGAAGGACACTAGAAAGAAAATTTTAAAGCCTCCTGTTAGGCCATCATCTACACGACATAGCCCTGAATTTTCCAATGCGCAGCTCTTTGCAAAAGAGAGATATTGGCAAGGAAAAGCTTTCTTGTACCATTGCATTTTTCTCCCAAACGAAGGACACTAGAATTAAAATTTTAAAGCCTCCTGTTAGGCTATCATCTACACGATATAGCCCTGAATTTTCCAATGCGCAGCTCTTTGCAAAAGAGAGATATTGGCAAGGAAAAGCTGTCTTGTACCTTTGCATTTTTCTCCCAAACGAAGGACACTAGAAAGAAAATTTTAAAGCCTCCTGTTAGGCCATCATCTACACGACATAGCCCTGAATTTTCCAATGCGCAGCTCTTTGCAAAAGAGAGATATTGGCAAGGAAAAGCTGTCTTGTACCTTTGCATTTTTCTCCCAAACGAAGGACACTAGAATTAAAATTTTAAAGCCTCTTGTTAGGCCATCATCTACACGATATAGCCCTGAATTTTCCAATGCGCAGCTCTTTGCAAACGAGAGATATTGGCAAGGAAAAGCTGTCTTGTACCTTTGCATTTTTCTCCCAAACGAAGGACACTAGAAAGAAAATTTTAAAGCCTCCTGTTAGGCCATCATCTACACGACATAGCCCTGAATTTTCCAATGCGCAGCTCTTTGCAAAAGAAAGATATTGGCAAGGAAAAGCTGTCTTGTACCATTGCATTTTTCTCCCAAACGAAGGACACTAGAAAGAAAATTTTAAAGCCTCCTGTTAGACCATCATCTACACGACATAGCCCTGAATTTTCCAATGCGCAGCTCTTTGCAAAAGAGAGATATTGGCAAGGAAAAGCTGTCTTGTACCATTGCATTTTTCTCCCAAACGAAGGACACTAGAAAGAAAATGTTAAAGCCTCCTGTTAGGCCATCATCTACACGACATAGCCCTGAATTTTCCAATGCGCAGCTCTTTGCAAAAGAGAGATATTGGCAAGGAAAAGCTGTCTTGTACCATTGCATTTTTCTCCCAAACGAAGGACACTAGAAAGAAAATTTTAAAGCCTCCTGTTAGACCATCATCTACACGACATAGCCCTGAATTTTCCAAAGCGCAGCTCTTTGCAAAAGAGAGATATTGGCAAGGAAAAGCTGTCTTGTACCATTGCATTTTTCTCCCAAACGAAGGACACTAGAATTAAAATTTTAAAGCCTCCTGTTAGGCCATCATCTACACGATATAGCCCTGAATTTTCCAATGCGCAGCTCTTTGCAAACGAGAGATATTGGCAAGGAAAAGCTGTCTTGTACCATTGCATTTTTCTCCCAAACGAAGGACACTAGAAAGAAAATTTTAAAGCCTCCTGTTAGGCCATCATCTACACGACATAGCCCTGAATTTTCCAATGCGCAGCTCTTTGCAAAAGAGAGATATTGGCAAGGAAAAGCTTTCTTGTACCATTGCATTTTTCTCCCAAACGAAGGACACTAGAATTAAAATTTTAAAGCCTCCTGTTAGGCTATCATCTACACGATATAGCCCTGAATTTTCCAATGCGCAGCTCTTTGCAAAAGAGAGATATTGGCAAGGAAAAGCTGTCTTGTACCTTTGCATTTTTCTCCCAAACGAAGGACACTAGAAAGAAAATTTTAAAGCCTCCTGTTAGGCCATCATCTACACGACATAGCCCTGAATTTTCCAATGCGCAGCTCTTTGCAAAAGAGAGATATTGGCAAGGAAAAGCTGTCTTGTACCTTTGCATTTTTCTCCCAAACGAAGGACACTAGAAAGAAAATTTTAAAGCCTCCTGTTAGGCCATCATCTACACGACATAGCCCTGAATTTTCCAATGCGCAGCTCTTTGCAAAAGAAAGATATTGGCAAGGAAAAGCTGTCTTGTACCATTGCATTTTTCTCCCAAACGAAGGACACTAGAAAGAAAATTTTAAAGCCTCCTGTTAGACCATCATCTACACGACATAGCCCTGAATTTTCCAATGCGCAGCTCTTTGCAAAAGAGAGATATTGGCAAGGAAAAGCTGTCTTGTACCATTGCATTTTTCTCCCAAACGAAGGACACTAGAAAGAAAATGTTAAAGCCTCCTGTTAGGCCATCATCTACACGACATAGCCCTGAATTTTCCAATGCGCAGCTCTTTGCAAAAGAGAGATATTGGCAAGGAAAAGCTGTCTTGTACCATTGCATTTTTCTCCCAAACGAAGGACACTAGAAAGAAAATTTTAAAGCCTCCTGTTAGACCATCATCTACACGACATAGCCCTGAATTTTCCAAAGCGCAGCTCTTTGCAAAAGAGAGATATTGGCAAGGAAAAGCTGTCTTGTACCTTTGCATTTTTCTCCCAAACGAAGGACACTAGAAAGAAAATTTTAAAGCCTCCTGTTAGGCCATCATCTACACGACATAGCCCTGAATTTTCCAATGCGCAGCTCTTTGCAAAAGAGAGATATTGGCAAGGAAAAGCTGTCTTGTACCTTTGCATTTTTCTCCCAAACGAAGGACACTAGAATTAAAATTTTAAAGCCTCTTGTTAGGCCATCATCTACACGATATAGCCCTGAATTTTCCAATGCGCAGCTCTTTGCAAACGAGAGATATTGGCAAGGAAAAGCTGTCTTGTACCTTTGCATTTTTCTCCCAAACGAAGGACACTAGAAAGAAAATTTTAAAGCCTCCTGTTAGGCCATCATCTACACGACATAGCCCTGAATTTTCCAATGCGCAGCTCTTTGCAAAAGAAAGATATTGGCAAGGAAAAGCTGTCTTGTACCATTGCATTTTTCTCCCAAACGAAGGACACTAGAAAGAAAATTTTAAAGCCTCCTGTTAGACCATCATCTACACGACATAGCCCTGAATTTTCCAATGCGCAGCTCTTTGCAAAAGAGAGATATTGGCAAGGAAAAGCTGTCTTGTACCATTGCATTTTTCTCCCAAACGAAGGACACTAGAAAGAAAATGTTAAAGCCTCCTGTTAGGCCATCATCTACACGACATAGCCCTGAATTTTCCAATGCGCAGCTCTTTGCAAAAGAGAGATATTGGCAAGGAAAAGCTGTCTTGTACCATTGCATTTTTCTCCCAAACGAAGGACACTAGAAAGAAAATTTTAAAGCCTCCTGTTAGACCATCATCTACACGACATAGCCCTGAATTTTCCAAAGCGCAGCTCTTTGCAAAAGAGAGATATTGGCAAGGAAAAGCTGTCTTGTACCATTGCATTTTTCTCCCAAACGAAGGACACTAGAATTAAAATTTTAAAGCCTCCTGTTAGGCCATCATCTACACGATATAGCCCTGAATTTTCCAATGCGCAGCTCTTTGCAAACGAGAGATATTGGCAAGGAAAAGCTGTCTTGTACCATTGCATTTTTCTCCCAAACGAAGGACACTAGAAAGAAAATTTTAAAGCCTCCTGTTAGACCATCATCTACACGACATAGCCCTGAATTTTCCAATGCGTAGCTCTTTGCAAAAGAGAGATATTGGCAAGGAAAAGCTGTCTTGTACCTTTGCATTTTTCTCCCAAACGAAGGACACTAGAAAGAAAATTTTAAAGCCTCCTGTTAGGCCATCATCTACACGACATAGCCCTGAATTTTCCAATGCGCAGCTCTTTGCAAAAGAGAGATATTGGCAAGGAAAAGCTTTCTTGTACCATTGCATTTTTCTCCCAAACGAAGGACACTAGAATTAAAATTTTAAAGCCTCCTGTTAGGCCATCATCTACACGATATAGCCCTGAATTTTCCAATGCGCAGCTCTTTGCAAAAGAGAGATATTGGCAAGGAAAAGCTGTCTTGTACCTTTGCATTTTTCTCCCAAACGAAGGACACTAGAAAGAAAATTTTAAAGCCTCCTGTTAGGCCATCATCTACACGACATAGCCCTGAATTTTCCAATGCGCAGCTCTTTGCAAAAGAGAGATATTGGCAAGGAAAAGCTTTCTTGTACCATTGCATTTTTCTCCTAAACGAAGGACACTAGAATTAAAATTTTAAAGCATCCTGTTAGACCATCATCTACACGGCATAGCCCTGAATTTTCCAAAGCGCAGCTCTTTGCAAAAGAGAGATATTGGCAAGGAAAAGCTGTCTTGTACCATTGCATTTTTCTCCCAAACGAAGGACACTAGAATTAAAATTTTAAAGCCTCCTGTTAGGCCATCATCTACACGATATAGCCCTGAATTTTCCAATGCGCAGCTCTTTGCAAACGAGAGATATTGGCAAGGAAAAGCTGTCTTGTACCTTTGCATTTTTCTCCCAAACGAAGGACACTAGAAAGAACATTTTAAAGCCTCCTGTTAGACCATCATCTACACGGCATAGCCATGAATTTTCCAATGCGCAGCTCTTTGCAAAAGAGAGATATTGGCAAGGAAAAGCTGTCTTGTACCTTTGCATTTTTCTCCCAAACGAAGGACACTAGAATTAAAATTTTAAAGCCTCCTGTTAGGCCATCATCTACACGATATAGCCCTGAATTTTCCAATGCGCAGCTCTTTGCAAAAGAGAGATATTGGCAAGGAAAAGCTGTCTTGTACCTTTGCATTTTTCTCCCAAACGAAGGACACTAGAAAGAAAATTTTAAAGCCTCCTGTTAGGCCATCATCTACACGACATAGCCCTGAATTTTCCAATGCGCAGCTCTTTGCAAAAGAGAGATATTGGCAAGGAAAAGCTGTCTTGTACCATTGCATTTTTCTCCCAAACGAAGGACACTAGAAAGAAAATGTTAAAGCCTCCTGTTAGACCATCATCTACACGACATAGCCCTGAATTTTTCAATGCGCAGCTCTTTGCAAAAGAGAGATATTGGCAAGGAAAAGCTGTCTTGTACCATTGCATTTTTCTCCCAAACGAAGGACACTAGAATTAAAATTTTAAAGCCTCCTGTTAGGCCATCATCTACACGATATAGCCCTGAATTTTCCAATGCGCAGCTCCTTGCAAACGAGAGATATTGGCAAGGAAAAGCTGTCTTGTACCTTTGCATTTTTCTCCCAAACGAAGGACACTAGAAAGAAAATTTTAAAGCCTCCTGTTAAGGCCATCATCTACACGACATAGCCCTGAATTTTCCAATGCGCAGCTCTTTGCAAAAGAGAGATATTGGCAAGGAAAAGCTGTCTTGTACCATTGCATTTTTCTCCCAAACGAAGGACACTAGAAAGAAAATTTTAAAGCCTCCTGTTAGACCATCATCTACACGACATAGCCCTGAATTTTCCAATGCGTAGCTCTTTGCAAAAGAGAGATATTGGCAAGGAAAAGCTGTCTTGTACCTTTGCATTTTTCTCCCAAACGAAGGACACTAGAAAGAAAATTTTAAAGCCTCCTGTTAGGCCATCATCTACACGACATAGCCCTGAATTTTCCAATGCGCAGCTCTTTGCAAAAGAGAGATATTGGCAAGGAAAAGCTTTCTTGTACCATTGCATTTTTCTCCCAAACGAAGGACACTAGAATTAAAATTTTAAAGCCTCCTGTTAGGCCATCATCTACACGATATAGCCCTGAATTTTCCAATGCGCAGCTCTTTGCAAAAGAGAGATATTGGCAAGGAAAAGCTGTCTTGTACCTTTGCATTTTTCTCCCAAACGAAGGACACTAGAAAGAAAATTTTAAAGCCTCCTGTTAGGCCATCATCTACACGACATAGCCCTGAATTTTCCAATGCGCAGCTCTTTGCAAAAGAGAGATATTGGCAAGGAAAAGCTTTCTTGTACCATTGCATTTTTCTCCCAAACGAAGGACACTAGAATTAAAATTTTAAAGCCTCCTGTTAGACCATCATCTACACCGCATAGCCATGAATTTTCCAATGCGCAGCTCTTTGCAAAAGAGAGATATTGGCAAGGAAAAGCTGTCTTGTACCTTTGCATTTTTCTCCCAAACGAAGGACACTAGAATTAAAATTTTAAAGCCTCCTGTTAGGCCATCATCTACACGATATAGCCCTGAATTTTCCAATGCGCAGCTCTTTGCAAACGAGAGATATTGGCAAGGAAAAGCTGTCTTGTACCTTTGCATTTTTCTCCCAAACGAAGGACACTAGAAAGAAAATTTTAAAGCCTCCTGTTAGGCCATCATCTACACGACATATCCCTGAATTTTCCAATGCGCAGCTCTTTGCAAAAGAGAGATATTGGCAAGGAAAAGCTGTCTTGTACCATTGCATTTTTCTCCCAAACGAAGGACACTAGAAAGAAAATTTTAAAGCCTCCTGTTAAGGCCATCATCTACACGACATAGCCCTGAATTTTCCAATGCGCAGCTCTTTGCAAAAGAGAGATATTGGCAAGGAAAAGCTGTCTTGTACCATTGCATTTTTCTCCCAAACGAAGGACACTAGAAAGAAAATTTTAAAGCCTCCTGTTAGACCATCATCTACACGACATAGCCCTGAATTTTCCAATGCGTAGCTCTTTGCAAAAGAGAGATATTGGCAAGGAAAAGCTGTCTTGTACCTTTGCATTTTTCTCCCAAACGAAGGACACTAGAAAGAAAATTTTAAAGCCTCCTGTTAGGCCATCATCTACACGACATAGCCCTGAATTTTCCAATGCGCAGCTCTTTGCAAAAGAGAGATATTGGCAAGGAAAAGCTTTCTTGTACCATTGCATTTTTCTCCCAAACGAAGGACACTAGAATTAAAATTTTAAAGCCTCCTGTTAGGCCATCATCTACTCGATATAGCCCTGAATTTTCCAATGCGCAGCTCTTTGCAAACGAGAGATATTGGCAAGGAAAAGCTGTCTTGTACCTTTGCATTTTTCTCCCAATCGAAGGACAGTAGAAAGAAAATTTTAAAGCCTCCTGTTAGGCCATCATCTACACGACATAGCCCTGAATTTTCCAATGCGTAGCTCTTTGCAAAAGAGAGATATTGGCAAGGAAAAGCTGTCTTGTACCTTTGCATTTTTCTCCCAAACGAAGGACACTAGAAAGAAAATTTTAAAGCCTCCTGTTAGGCCATCATCTACACGACATAGCCCTGAATTTTCCAATGCGCAGCTCTTTGCAAAAGAGAGATATTGGCAAGGAAAAGCTGTCTTGTACCATTGCATTTTTCTCCCAAACGAAGGACACTAGAAAGAAAATGTTAAAGCCTCCTGTTAGACCATCATCTACACGACATAGCCCTGAATTTTTCAATGCGCAGCTCTTTGCAAAAGAGAGATATTGGCAAGGAAAAGCTGTCTTGTACCATTGCATTTTTCTCCCAAACGAAGGACACTAGAATTAAAATTTTAAAGCCTCCTGTTAGGCCATCATCTACACGATATAGCCCTGAATTTTCCAATGCGCAGCTCCTTGCAAACGAGAGATATTGGCAAGGAAAAGCTGTCTTGTACCTTTGCATTTTTCTCCCAAACGAAGGACACTAGAAAGAAAATTTTAAAGCCTCCTGTTAAGGCCATCATCTACACGACATAGCCCTGAATTTTCCAATGCGCAGCTCTTTGCAAAAGAGAGATATTGGCAAGGAAAAGCTGTCTTGTACCATTGCATTTTTCTCCCAAACGAAGGACACTAGAAAGAAAATTTTAAAGCCTCCTGTTAGACCATCATCTACACGACATAGCCCTGAATTTTCCAATGCGTAGCTCTTTGCAAAAGAGAGATATTGGCAAGGAAAAGCTGTCTTGTACCTTTGCATTTTTCTCCCAAACGAAGGACACTAGAAAGAAAATTTTAAAGCCTCCTGTTAGGCCATCATCTACACGACATAGCCCTGAATTTTCCAATGCGCAGCTCTTTGCAAAAGAGAGATATTGGCAAGGAAAAGCTTTCTTGTACCATTGCATTTTTCTCCCAAACGAAGGACACTAGAATTAAAATTTTAAAG
The DNA here is from genome assembly GCF_028390025.1 of Pseudophryne corroboree. NCBI lineage: Eukaryota > Metazoa > Chordata > Amphibia > Anura > Myobatrachidae > Pseudophryne > Pseudophryne corroboree. Next base: position 16,473 of record NW_026968460.1, on the reverse strand, counting down.
CCTCCTGTTAGGCCATCATCTACACGATATAGCCCTGAATTTTCCAATGCGCAGCTCTTTGCAAAAGAGAGATATTGGCAAGGAAAAGCTGTCTTGTACCTTTGCATTTTTCTCCCAAACGAAGGACACTAGAAAGAAAATTTTAAAGCCTCCTGTTAGGCCATCATCTACACGACATAGCCCTGAATTTTCCAATGCGCAGCTCTTTGCAAAAGAGAGATATTGGCAAGGAAAAGCTTTCTTGTACCATTGCATTTTTCTCCCAAACGAAGGACACTAGAATTAAAATTTTAAAGCCTCCTGTTAGACCATCATCTACACCGCATAGCCATGAATTTTCCAATGCGCAGCTCTTTGCAAAAGAGAGATATTGGCAAGGAAAAGCTGTCTTGTACCTTTGCATTTTTCTCCCAAACGAAGGACACTAGAATTAAAATTTTAAAGCCTCCTGTTAGGCCATCATCTACACGATATAGCCCTGAATTTTCCAATGCGCAGCTCTTTGCAAACGAGAGATATTGGCAAGGAAAAGCTGTCTTGTACCTTTGCATTTTTCTCCCAAACGAAGGACACTAGAAAGAAAATTTTAAAGCCTCCTGTTAGGCCATCATCTACACGACATATCCCTGAATTTTCCAATGCGCAGCTCTTTGCAAAAGAGAGATATTGGCAAGGAAAAGCTGTCTTGTACCATTGCATTTTTCTCCCAAACGAAGGACACTAGAAAGAAAATTTTAAAGCCTCCTGTTAAGGCCATCATCTACACGACATAGCCCTGAATTTTCCAATGCGCAGCTCTTTGCAAAAGAGAGATATTGGCAAGGAAAAGCTGTCTTGTACCATTGCATTTTTCTCCCAAACGAAGGACACTAGAAAGAAAATTTTAAAGCCTCCTGTTAGACCATCATCTACACGACATAGCCCTGAATTTTCCAATGCGTAGCTCTTTGCAAAAGAGAGATATTGGCAAGGAAAAGCTGTCTTGTACCTTTGCATTTTTCTCCCAAACGAAGGACACTAGAAAGAAAATTTTAAAGCCTCCTGTTAGGCCATCATCTACACGACATAGCCCTGAATTTTCCAATGCGCAGCTCTTTGCAAAAGAGAGATATTGGCAAGGAAAAGCTTTCTTGTACCATTGCATTTTTCTCCCAAACGAAGGACACTAGAATTAAAATTTTAAAGCCTCCTGTTAGGCCATCATCTACTCGATATAGCCCTGAATTTTCCAATGCGCAGCTCTTTGCAAACGAGAGATATTGGCAAGGAAAAGCTGTCTTGTACCTTTGCATTTTTCTCCCAATCGAAGGACAGTAGAAAGAAAATTTTAAAGCCTCCTGTTAGACCATCATCTACACGACATAGCCCTGAATTTTCCAATGCGTAGCTCTTTGCAAAAGAGAGATATTGGCAAGGAAAAGCTGTCTTGTACCTTTGCATTTTTCTCCCAAACGAAGGACACTAGAAAGAAAATTTTAAAGCCTCCTGTTAGGCCATCATCTACACGACATAGCCCTGAATTTTCCAATGCGCAGCTCTTTGCAAAAGAGAGATATTGGCAAGGAAAAGCTTTCTTGTACCATTGCATTTTTCTCCCAAACGAAGGACACTAGAATTAAAATTTTAAAGCCTCCTGTTAGGCCATCATCTACACGATATAGCCCTGAATTTTCCAATGCGCAGCTCTTTGCAAAAGAGAGATATTGGCAAGGAAAAGCTGTCTTGTACCTTTGCATTTTTCTCCCAAACGAAGGACACTAGAAAGAAAATTTTAAAGCCTCCTGTTAGGCCATCATCTACACGACATAGCCCTGAATTTTCCAATGCGCAGCTCTTTGCAAAAGAGAGATATTGGCAAGGAAAAGCTTTCTTGTACCATTGCATTTTTCTCCCAAACGAAGGACACTAGAATTAAAATTTTAAAGCCTCCTGTTAGACCATCATCTACACCGCATAGCCATGAATTTTCCAATGCGCAGCTCTTTGCAAAAGAGAGATATTGGCAAGGAAAAGCTGTCTTGTACCTTTGCATTTTTCTCCCAAACGAAGGACACTAGAATTAAAATTTTAAAGCCTCCTGTTAGGCCATCATCTACACGATATAGCCCTGAATTTTCCAATGCGCAGCTCTTTGCAAACGAGAGATATTGGCAAGGAAAAGCTGTCTTGTACCTTTGCATTTTTCTCCCAAACGAAGGACACTAGAAAGAAAATTTTAAAGCCTCCTGTTAGGCCATCATCTACACGACATATCCCTGAATTTTCCAATGCGCAGCTCTTTGCAAAAGAGAGATATTGGCAAGGAAAAGCTGTCTTGTACCATTGCATTTTTCTCCCAAACGAAGGACACTAGAAAGAAAATTTTAAAGCCTCCTGTTAAGGCCATCATCTACACGACATAGCCCTGAATTTTCCAATGCGCAGCTCTTTGCAAAAGAGAGATATTGGCAAGGAAAAGCTGTCTTGTACCATTGCATTTTTCTCCCAAACGAAGGACACTAGAAAGAAAATTTTAAAGCCTCCTGTTAGACCATCATCTACACGACATAGCCCTGGATTTTCCAATGCGTAGCTCTTTGCAAAAGAGAGATATTGGCAAGGAAAAGCTGTCTTGTACCTTTGCATTTTTCTCCCAAACGAAGGACACTAGAAAGAAAATTTTAAAGCCTCCTGTTAGGCCATCATCTACACGACATAGCCCTGAATTTTCCAATGCGCAGCTCTTTGCAAAAGAGAGATATTGGCAAGGAAAAGCTTTCTTGTACCATTGCATTTTTCTCCCAAACGAAGGACACTAGAATTAAAATTTTAAAGCCTCCTGTTAGGCCATCATCTACTCGATATAGCCCTGAATTTTCCAATGCGCAGCTCTTTGCAAACGAGAGATATTGGCAAGGAAAAGCTGTCTTGTACCTTTGCATTTTTCTCCCAATCGAAGGACAGTAGAAAGAAAATTTTAAAGCCTCCTGTTAGGCCATCATCTACACGACATAGCCCTGAATTTTCCAATGCGTAGCTCTTTGCAAAAGAGAGATATTGGCAAGGAAAAGCTGTCTTGTACCTTTGCATTTTTCTCCCAAACGAAGGACACTAGAAAGAAAATTTTAAAGCCTCCTGTTAGGCCATCATCTACACGACATAGCCCTGAATTTTCCAATGCGTAGCTCTTTGCAAAAGAGAGATATTGGCAAGGAAAAGCTGTCTTGTACCTTTGCATTTTTCTCCCAAACGAAGGACACTAGAAAGAAAATTTTAAAGCCTCCTGTTAGGCCATCATCTACACGACATAGCCCTGAATTTTCCAATGCGCAGCTCTTTGCAAAAGAGAGATATTGGCAAGGAAAAGCTTTCTTGTACCATTGCATTTTTCTCCCAAACGAAGGACACTAGAATTAAAATTTTAAAGCCTCCTGTTAGGCTATCATCTACACGATATAGCCCTGAATTTTCCAATGCGCAGCTCTTTGCAAAAGAGAGATATTGGCAAGGAAAAGCTGTCTTGTACCTTTGCATTTTTCTCCCAAACGAAGGACACTAGAAAGAAAATTTTAAAGCCTCCTGTTAGGCCATCATCTACACGACATAGCCCTGAATTTTCCAATGCGCAGCTCTTTGCAAAAGAGAGATATTGGCAAGGAAAAGCTGTCTTGTACCTTTGCATTTTTCTCCCAAACGAAGGACACTAGAATTAAAATTTTAAAGCCTCTTGTTAGGCCATCATCTACACGATATAGCCCTGAATTTTCCAATGCGCAGCTCTTTGCAAACGAGAGATATTGGCAAGGAAAAGCTGTCTTGTACCTTTGCATTTTTCTCCCAAACGAAGGACACTAGAAAGAAAATTTTAAAGCCTCCTGTTAGGCCATCATCTACACGACATAGCCCTGAATTTTCCAATGCGCAGCTCTTTGCAAAAGAAAGATATTGGCAAGGAAAAGCTGTCTTGTACCATTGCATTTTTCTCCCAAACGAAGGACACTAGAAAGAAAATTTTAAAGCCTCCTGTTAGACCATCATCTACACGACATAGCCCTGAATTTTCCAATGCGCAGCTCTTTGCAAAAGAGAGATATTGGCAAGGAAAAGCTGTCTTGTACCATTGCATTTTTCTCCCAAACGAAGGACACTAGAAAGAAAATGTTAAAGCCTCCTGTTAGGCCATCATCTACACGACATAGCCCTGAATTTTCCAATGCGCAGCTCTTTGCAAAAGAGAGATATTGGCAAGGAAAAGCTGTCTTGTACCATTGCATTTTTCTCCCAAACGAAGGACACTAGAAAGAAAATTTTAAAGCCTCCTGTTAGACCATCATCTACACGACATAGCCCTGAATTTTCCAAAGCGCAGCTCTTTGCAAAAGAGAGATATTGGCAAGGAAAAGCTGTCTTGTACCATTGCATTTTTCTCCCAAACGAAGGACACTAGAATTAAAATTTTAAAGCCTCCTGTTAGGCCATCATCTACACGATATAGCCCTGAATTTTCCAATGCGCAGCTCTTTGCAAACGAGAGATATTGGCAAGGAAAAGCTGTCTTGTACCATTGCATTTTTCTCCCAAACGAAGGACACTAGAAAGAAAATTTTAAAGCCTCCTGTTAGGCCATCATCTACACGACATAGCCCTGAATTTTCCAATGCGCAGCTCTTTGCAAAAGAGAGATATTGGCAAGGAAAAGCTTTCTTGTACCATTGCATTTTTCTCCCAAACGAAGGACACTAGAATTAAAATTTTAAAGCCTCCTGTTAGGCTATCATCTACACGATATAGCCCTGAATTTTCCAATGCGCAGCTCTTTGCAAAAGAGAGATATTGGCAAGGAAAAGCTGTCTTGTACCTTTGCATTTTTCTCCCAAACGAAGGACACTAGAAAGAAAATTTTAAAGCCTCCTGTTAGGCCATCATCTACACGACATAGCCCTGAATTTTCCAATGCGCAGCTCTTTGCAAAAGAGAGATATTGGCAAGGAAAAGCTGTCTTGTACCTTTGCATTTTTCTCCCAAACGAAGGACACTAGAATTAAAATTTTAAAGCCTCTTGTTAGGCCATCATCTACACGATATAGCCCTGAATTTTCCAATGCGCAGCTCTTTGCAAACGAGAGATATTGGCAAGGAAAAGCTGTCTTGTACCTTTGCATTTTTCTCCCAAACGAAGGACACTAGAAAGAAAATTTTAAAGCCTCCTGTTAGGCCATCATCTACACGACATAGCCCTGAATTTTCCAATGCGCAGCTCTTTGCAAAAGAAAGATATTGGCAAGGAAAAGCTGTCTTGTACCATTGCATTTTTCTCCCAAACGAAGGACACTAGAAAGAAAATTTTAAAGCCTCCTGTTAGACCATCATCTACACGACATAGCCCTGAATTTTCCAATGCGCAGCTCTTTGCAAAAGAGAGATATTGGCAAGGAAAAGCTGTCTTGTACCATTGCATTTTTCTCCCAAACGAAGGACACTAGAAAGAAAATGTTAAAGCCTCCTGTTAGGCCATCATCTACACGACATAGCCCTGAATTTTCCAATGCGTAGCTCTTTGCAAAAGAGAGATATTGGCAAGGAAAAGCTGTCTTGTACCTTTGCATTTTTCTCCCAAACGAAGGACACTAGAAAGAAAATTTTAAAGCCTCCTGTTAGGCCATCATCTACACGACATAGCCCTGAATTTTCCAATGCGCAGCTCTTTGCAAAAGAGAGATATTGGCAAGGAAAAGCTTTCTTGTACCATTGCATTTTTCTCCCAAACGAAGGACACTAGAATTAAAATGTTAAAGCCTCCTGTTAGGCCATCATCTACTCGATATAGCCCTGAATTTTCCAATGCGCAGCTCTTTGCAAACGAGAGATATTGGCAAGGAAAAGCTGTCTTGTACCTTTGCATTTTTCTCCCAATCGAAGGACAGTAGAAAGAAAATTTTAAAGCCTCCTGTTAGGCCATCATCTACACGACATAGCCATGAATTTTCCAATGCGTAGCTCTTTGCAAAAGAGAGATATTGGCAAGGAAAAGCTGTCTTGTACCTTTGCATTTTTCTCCCAAACGAAGGACACTAGAAAGAAAATTTTAAAGCCTCCTGTTAGGCCATCATCTACACGACATAGCCCTGAATTTTCCAATGCGTAGCTCTTTGCAAAAGAGAGATATTGGCAAGGAAAAGCTGTCTTGTACCTTTGCATTTTTCTCCCAAACGAAGGACACTAGAAAGAAAATTTTAAAGCCTCCTGTTAGGCCATCATCTACACGACATAGCCCTGAATTTTCCAATGCGCAGCTCTTTGCAAAAGAGAGATATTGGCAAGGAAAAGCTTTCTTGTACCATTGCATTTTTCTCCCAAACGAAGGACACTAGAATTAAAATTTTAAAGCCTACTGTTAGGCTATCATCTACACGATATAGCCCTGAATTTTCCAATGCGCAGCTCTTTGCAAAAGAGAGATATTGGCAAGGAAAAGCTGTCTTGTACCTTTGCATTTTTCTCCCAAACGAAGGACACTAGAAAGAAAATTTTAAAGCCTCCTGTTAGGCCATCATCTACACGACATAGCCCTGAATTTTCCAATGCGCAGCTCTTTGCAAAAGAGAGATATTGGCAAGGAAAAGCTGTCTTGTACCTTTGCATTTTTCTCCCAAACGAAGGACACTAGAATTAAAATTTTAAAGCCTCTTGTTAGGCCATCATCTACACGATATAGCCCTGAATTTTCCAATGCGCAGCTCTTTGCAAACGAGAGATATTGGCAAGGAAAAGCTGTCTTGTACCTTTGCATTTTTCTCCCAAACGAAGGACACTAGAAAGAAAATTTTAAAGCCTCCTGTTAGGCCATCATCTACACGACATAGCCCTGAATTTTCCAATGCGCAGCTCTTTGCAAAAGAAAGATATTGGCAAGGAAAAGCTGTCTTGTACCATTGCATTTTTCTCCCAAACGAAGGACACTAGAAAGAAAATTTTAAAGCCTCCTGTTAGACCATCATCTACACGACATAGCCCTGAATTTTCCAATGCGCAGCTCTTTGCAAAAGAGAGATATTGGCAAGGAAAAGCTGTCTTGTACCATTGCATTTTTCTCCCAAACGAAGGACACTAGAAAGAAAATGTTAAAGCCTCCTGTTAGGCCATCATCTACACGACATAGCCCTGAATTTTCCAATGCGCAGCTCTTTGCAAAAGAGAGATATTGGCAAGGAAAAGCTGTCTTGTACCATTGCATTTTTCTCCCAAATGAAGGACACTAGAAAGAAAATTTTAAAGCCTCCTGTTAGACCATCATCTACACGACATAGCCCTGAATTTTCCAAAGCGCAGCTCTTTGCAAAAGAGAGATATTGGCAAGGAAAAGCTGTCTTGTACCATTGCATTTTTCTCCCAAACGAAGGACACTAGAATTAAAATTTTAAAGCCTCCTGTTAGGCCATCATCTACACGATATAGCCCTGAATTTTCCAATGCGCAGCTCTTTGCAAACGAGAGATATTGGCAAGGAAAAGCTGTCTTGTACCATTGCATTTTTCTCCCAAACGAAGGACACTAGAAAGAAAATTTTAAAGCCTCCTGTTAGGCCATCATCTACACGACATAGCCCTGAATTTTCCAATGCGCAGCTCTTTGCAAAAGAGAGATATTGGCAAGGAAAAGCTTTCTTGTACCATTGCATTTTTCTCCCAAACGAAGGACACTAGAATTAAAATTTTAAAGCCTCCTGTTAGGCTATCATCTACACGATATAGCCCTGAATTTTCCAATGCGCAGCTCTTTGCAAAAGAGAGATATTGGCAAGGAAAAGCTGTCTTGTACCTTTGCATTTTTCTCCCAAACGAAGGACACTAGAAAGAAAATTTTAAAGCCTCCTGTTAGGCCATCATCTACACGACATAGCCCTGAATTTTCCAATGCGCAGCTCTTTGCAAAAGAGAGATATTGGCAAGGAAAAGCTGTCTTGTACCTTTGCATTTTTCTCCCAAACGAAGGACACTAGAATTAAAATTTTAAAGCCTCTTGTTAGGCCATCATCTACACGATATAGCCCTGAATTTTCCAATGCGCAGCTCTTTGCAAACGAGAGATATTGGCAAGGAAAAGCTGTCTTGTACCTTTGCATTTTTCTCCCAAACGAAGGACACTAGAAAGAAAATTTTAAAGCCTCCTGTTAGGCCATCATCTACACGACATAGCCCTGAATTTTCCAATGCGCAGCTCTTTGCAAAAGAAAGATATTGGCAAGGAAAAGCTGTCTTGTACCATTGCATTTTTCTCCCAAACGAAGGACACTAGAAAGAAAATTTTAAAGCCTCCTGTTAGACCATCATCTACACGACATAGCCCTGAATTTTCCAATGCGCAGCTCTTTGCAAAAGAGAGATATTGGCAAGGAAAAGCTGTCTTGTACCATTGCATTTTTCTCCCAAACGAAGGACACTAGAAAGAAAATGTTAAAGCCTCCTGTTAGGCCATCATCTACACGACATAGCCCTGAATTTTCCAATGCGCAGCTCTTTGCAAAAGAGAGATATTGGCAAGGAAAAGCTGTCTTGTACCATTGCATTTTTCTCCCAAACGAAGGACACTAGAAAGAAAATTTTAAAGCCTCCTGTTAGACCATCATCTACACGACATAGCCCTGAATTTTCCAAAGCGCAGCTCTTTGCAAAAGAGAGATATTGGCAAGGAAAAGCTGTCTTGTACCATTGCATTTTTCTCCCAAACGAAGGACACTAGAATTAAAATTTTAAAGCCTCCTGTTAGGCCATCATCTACACGATATAGCCCTGAATTTTCCAATGCGCAGCTCTTTGCAAACGAGAGATATTGGCAAGGAAAAGCTGTCTTGTACCATTGCATTTTTCTCCCAAACGAAGGACACTAGAAAGAAAATTTTAAAGCCTCCTGTTAGACCATCATCTACACGACATAGCCCTGAATTTTCCAATGCGTAGCTCTTTGCAAAAGAGAGATATTGGCAAGGAAAAGCTGTCTTGTACCTTTGCATTTTTCTCCCAAACGAAGGACACTAGAAAGAAAATTTTAAAGCCTCCTGTTAGGCCATCATCTACACGACATAGCCCTGAATTTTCCAATGAGCAGCTCTTTGCAAAAGAGAGATATTGGCAAGGAAAAGCTTTCTTGTACCATTGCATTTTTCTCCCAAACGAAGGACACTAGAATTAAAATTTTAAAGCCTCCTGTTAGGCCATCATCTACACGATATAGCCCTGAATTTTCCAATGCGCAGCTCTTTGCAAAAGAGAGATATTGGCAAGGAAAAGCTGTCTTGTACCTTTGCATTTTTCTCCCAAACGAAGGACACTAGAAAGAAAATTTTAAAGCCTCCTGTTAGGCCATCATCTACACGACATAGCCCTGAATTTTCCAATGCGCAGCTCTTTGCAAAAGAGAGATATTGGCAAGGAAAAGCTTTCTTGTACCATTGCATTTTTCTCCTAAACGAAGGACACTAGAATTAAAATTTTAAAGCATCCTGTTAGACCATCATCTACACGGCATAGCCCTGAATTTTCCAATGCGCAGCTCTTTGCAAAAGAGAGATATTGGCAAGGAAAAGCTGTCTTGTACCATTGCATTTTTCTCCCAAACGAAGGACACTAGAATTAAAATTTTAAAGCCTCCTGTTAGGCCATCATCTACACGATATAGCCCTGAATTTTCCAATGCGCAGCTCTTTGCAAACGAGAGATATTGGCAAGGAAAAGCTGTCTTGTACCTTTGCATTTTTCTCCCAAACGAAGGACACTAGAAAGAACATTTTAAAGCCTCCTGTTAGACCATCATCTACACGGCATAGCCATGAATTTTCCAATGCGCAGCTCTTTGCAAAAGAGAGATATTGGCAAGGAAAAGCTGTCTTGTACCTTTGCATTTTTCTCCCAAACGAAGGACACTAGAATTAAAATTTTAAAGCCTCCTGTTAGGCCATCATCTACACGATATAGCCCTGAATTTTCCAATGCGCAGCTCTTTGCAAAAGAGAGATATTGGCAAGGAAAAGCTGTCTTGTACCTTTGCATTTTTCTCCCAAACGAAGGACACTAGAAAGAAAATTTTAAAGCCTCCTGTTAGGCCATCATCTACACGACATAGCCCTGAATTTTCCAATGCGCAGCTCTTTGCAAAAGAGAGATATTGGCAAGGAAAAGCTGTCTTGTACCATTGCATTTTTCTCCCAAACGAAGGACACTAGAAAGAAAATGTTAAAGCCTCCTGTTAGACCATCATCTACACGACATAGCCCTGAATTTTTCAATGCGCAGCTCTTTGCAAAAGAGAGATATTGGCAAGGAAAAGCTGTCTTGTACCATTGCATTTTTCTCCCAAACGAAGGACACTAGAATTAAAATTTTAAAGCCTCCTGTTAGGCCATCATCTACACGATATAGCCCTGAATTTTCCAATGCGCAGCTCCTTGCAAACGAGAGATATTGGCAAGGAAAAGCTGTCTTGTACCTTTGCATTTTTCTCCCAAACGAAGGACACTAGAAAGAAAATTTTAAAGCCTCCTGTTAAGGCCATCATCTACACGACATAGCCCTGAATTTTCCAATGCGCAGCTCTTTGCAAAAGAGAGATATTGGCAAGGAAAAGCTGTTTTGTACCATTGCATTTTTCTCCCAAACGAAGGACACTAGAAAGAAAATTTTAAAGCCTCCTGTTAGACCATCATCTACACGACATAGCCCTGAATTTTCCAATGCGTAGCTCTTTGCAAAAGAGAGATATTGGCAAGGAAAAGCTGTCTTGTACCTTTGCATTTTTCTCCCAAACGAAGGACACTAGAAAGAAAATTTTAAAGCCTCCTGTTAGGCCATCATCTACACGACATAGCCCTGAATTTTCCAATGCGCAGCTCTTTGCAAAAGAGAGATATTGGCAAGGAAAAGCTTTCTTGTACCATTGCATTTTTCTCCCAAACGAAGGACACTAGAATTAAAATTTTAAAGCCTCCTGTTAGGCCATCATCTACACGATATAGCCCTGAATTTTCCAATGCGCAGCTCTTTGCAAAAGAGAGATATTGGCAAGGAAAAGCTGTCTTGTACCTTTGCATTTTTCTCCCAAACGAAGGACACTAGAAAGAAAATTTTAAAGCCTCCTGTTAGGCCATCATCTACACGACATAGCCCTGAATTTTCCAATGCGCAGCTCTTTGCAAAAGAGAGATATTGGCAAGGAAAAGCTTTCTTGTACCATTGCATTTTTCTCCCAAACGAAGGACACTAGAATTAAAATTTTAAAGCCTCCTGTTAGACCATCATCTACACCGCATAGCCATGAATTTTCCAATGCGCAGCTCTTTGCAAAAGAGAGATATTGGCAAGGAAAAGCTGTCTTGTACCTTTGCATTTTTCTCCCAAACGAAGGACACTAGAATTAAAATTTTAAAGCCTCCTGTTAGGCCATCATCTACACGATATAGCCCTGAATTTTCCAATGCGCAGCTCTTTGCAAACGAGAGATATTGGCAAGGAAAAGCTGTCTTGTACCTTTGCATTTTTCTCCCAAACGAAGGACACTAGAAAGAAAATTTTAAAGCCTCCTGTTAGGCCATCATCTACACGACATATCCCTGAATTTTCCAATGCGCAGCTCTTTGCAAACGAGAGATATTGGCAAGGAAAAGCTGTCTTGTACCATTGCATTTTTCTCCCAAACGAAGGACACTAGAAAGAAAATTTTAAAGCCTCCTGTTAAGGCCATCATCTACACGACATAGCCCTGAATTTTCCAATGCGCAGCTCTTTGCAAAAGAGAGATATTGGCAAGGAAAAGCTGTCTTGTACCATTGCATTTTTCTCCCAAACGAAGGACACTAGAAAGAAAATTTTAAAGCCTCCTGTTAGACCATCATCTACACGACATAGCCCTGAATTTTCCAATGCGTAGCTCTTTGCAAAAGAGAGATATTGGCAAGGAAAAGCTGTCTTGTACCTTTGCATTTTTCTCCCAAACGAAGGACACTAGAAAGAAAATTTTAAAGCCTCCTGTTAGGCCATCATCTACACGACATAGCCCTGAATTTTCCAATGCGCAGCTCTTTGCAAAAGAGAGATATTGGCAAGGAAAAGCTTTCTTGTACCATTGCATTTTTCTCCCAAACGAAGGACACTAGAATTAAAATTTTAAAGCCTCCTGTTAGGCCATCATCTACACGATATAGCCCTGAATTTTCCAATGCGCAGCTCTTTGCAAAAGAGAGATATTGGCAAGGAAAAGCTGTCTTGTACCTTTGCATTTTTCTCCCAAACGAAGGACACTAGAAAGAAAATTTTAAAGCCTCCTGTTAGGCCATCATCTACACGACATAGCCCTGGATTTTCCAATGCGCAGCTCTTTGCAAAAGAGAGATATTGGCAAGGAAAAGCTTTCTTGTACCATTGCATTTTTCTCCCAAACGAAGGACACTAGAATTAAAATTTTAAAGCCTCCTGTTAGACCATCATCTACACCGCATAGCCATGAATTTTCCAATGCGCAGCTCTTTGCAAAAGAGAGATATTGGCAAGGAAAAGCTGTCTTGTACCTTTGCATTTTTCTCCCAAACGAAGGACACTAGAATTAAAATTTTAAAGCCTCCTGTTAGGCCATCATCTACACGATATAGCCCTGAATTTTCCAATGCGCAGCTCTTTGCAAACGAGAGATATTGGCAAGGAAAAGCTGTCTTGTACCTTTGCATTTTTCTCCCAAACGAAGGACACTAGAAAGAAAATTTTAAAGCCTCCTGTTAGGCCATCATCTACACGACATAGCCCTGAATTTTCCAATGCGCAGCTCTTTGCAAAAGAGAGATATTGGCAAGGAAAAGCTGTCTTGTACCATTGCATTTTTCTCCCAAACGAAGGACACTAGAAAGAAAATTTTAAAGCCTCCTGTTAGGCCATCATCTACACGACATAGCCCTGAATTTTCCAATGCGCAGCTCTTTGCAAAAGAGAGATATTCGCAAGGAAAAGCTGTCTTGTACCATTGCATTTTTCTCCCAAAGGAGGACACTAGAAAGAAAATTTTAAAGCCTCCTGTTAGACCATCATCTACACGACATAGCCCTGAATTTTCCAATGCGTAGCTCTTTGCAAAAGAGAGATATTGGCAAGGAAAAGCTGTCTTGTACCTTTGCATTTTTCTCCCAAACGAAGGACACTAGAAAGAAAATTTTAAAGCCTCCTGTTAGGCCATCATCTACACGACATAGCCCTGAATTTTCCAATGCGCAGCTCTTTGCAAAAGAGAGATATTGGCAAGGAAAAGCTTTCTTGTACCATTGCATTTTTCTCCCAAACGAAGGACACTAGAATTAAAATTTTAAAGCCTCCTGTTAGACCATCATCTACACGGCATAGCCATGAATTTTCCAATGCGCAGCTCTTTGCAAAAGAGAGATATTGGCAAGGAAAAGCTGTCTTGTACCTTTGCATTTTTCTCCCAAACGAAGGACACTAGAATTAAAATTTTAAAGCCTCCTGTTAGGCCATCATCTACACGATATAGCCCTGAATTTTCCAATGCGCAGCTCTTTGCAAACGAGAGATATTGGCAAGGAAAAGCTGTCTTGTACCTTTGCATTTTTCTCCCAAACGAAGGACACTAGAAAGAAAATTTTAAAGCCTCCTGTTAGAAGGACACTAGAATTAAAATTTTAAAGCCTCCTGTTAGGCCATCATCTACACGATATAGCCCTGAATTTTCCAATGCGCAGCTCTTTGCAAAAGAGAGATATTGGCAAGGAAAAGCTGTCTTGTACCATTGCATTTTTCTCCCAAACGAAGGACACTAGAAAGAAAATTTTAAAGCCTCCTGTTAGACCATCATCTACACGACATAGCCCTGAATTTTCCAATGCGTAGCTCTTTGCAAAAGAGAGATATTGGCAAGGAAAAGCTGTCTTGTACCTTTGCATTTTTCTCCCAAACGAAGGACACTAGAAAGAAAATTTTAAAGCCTCCTGTTAGGCCATCATCTACACGACATAGCCCTGAATTTTCCAATGCGCAGCTCTTTGCAAAAGAGAGATATTTGCAAGGAAAAGCTTTCTTGTACCATTGCATTTTTCTCCCAAACGAAGGACACTAGAATTAAAATTTTAAAGCCTCCTGTTAGGCCATCATCTACACGATATAGCCCTGAATTTTCCAATGCGCAGCTCTTTGCAAAAGAGAGATATTGGCAAGGAAAAGCTGTCTTGTACCTTTGCATTTTTCTCCCAAACGAAGGACACTAGAAAGAAAATTTTAAAGCCTCCTGTTAGGCCATCATCTACACGACATAGCCCTGAATTTTCCAATGCGCAGCTCTTTGCAAAAGAGAGATATTGGCAAGGAAAAGCTTTCTTATACCATTGCATTTTTCTCCCAAACGAAGGACACTAGAATTAAAATTTTAAAGCCTCCTGTTAGACCATCATCTACACGGCATAGCCCTGAATTTTCCAATGCGCAGCTCTTTGCAAAAGAGAGATATTGGCAAGGAAAAGCTGTCTTGTACCATTGCATTTTTCTCCCAAACGAAGGACACTAGAATTAAAATTTTAAAGCCTCCTGTTAGGCCATCATCTACACGATATAGCCCTGAATTTTCCAATGCGCAGCTCTTTGCAAACGAGAGATATTGGCAAGGAAAAGCTGTCTTGTACCTTTGCATTTTTCTCCCAAACGAAGGACACTAGAAAGAACATTTTAAAGCCTCCTGTTAGACCATCATCTACACGGCATAGCCATGAATTTTCCAATGCGCAGCTCTTTGCAAAAGAGAGATATTGGCAAGGAAAAGCTGTCTTGTACCTTTGCATTTTTCTCCCAAACGAAGGACACTAGAATTAAAATTTTAAAGCCTCCTGTTAGGCCATCATCTACACGATATAGCCCTGAATTTTCCAATGCGCAGCTCTTTGCAAAAGAGAGATATTGGCAAGGAAAAGCTGTCTTGTACCTTTGCATTTTTCTCCCAAACGAAGGACACTAGAAAGAAAATTTTAAAGCCTCCTGTTAGGCCATCATCTACACGACATAGCCCTGAATTTTCCAATGCGCAGCTCTTTGCAAAAGAGAGATATTGGCAAGGAAAAGCTGTCTTGTACCATTGCATTTTTCTCCCAAACGAAGGACACTAGAAAGAAAATGTTAAAGCCTCCTATTAGACCATCATCTACACGACATAGCCCTGAATTTTCCAATGCGCAGCTCTTTGCAAAAGAGAGATATTGGCAAGGAAAAGCTGTCTTGTACCATTGCATTTTTCTCCCAAACGAAGGACACTAGAATTAAAATTTTAAAGCCTCCTGTTAGGCCATCATCTACACGATATAGCCCTGAATTTTCCAATGCGCAGCTCCTTGCAAACGAGAGATATTGGCAAGGAATAGCTGTCTTGTACCTTTGCATTTTTCTCCCAAACGAAGGACACTAGAAAGAAAATTTTAAAGCCTCCTGTTAGGCCATCATCTACACGACATAGCCCTGAATTTTCCAATGCGCAGCTCTTTGCAAAAGAGAGATATTGGCAAGGAAAAGCTGTCTTGTACCATTGCATTTTTCTCCCAAACGAAGGACACTAGAAAGAAAATTTTAAAGCCTCCTGTTAGACCATCATCTACACGACATAGCCCTGAATTTTCCAATGCGTAGCTCTTTGCAAAAGAGAGATATTGGCAAGGAAAAGCTGTCTTGTACCTTTGCATTTTTCTCCCAAACGAAGGACACTAGAATTAAAATTTTAAAGCCTCCTGTTAGACCATCATCTACACGGCATAGCCATGAATTTTCCAATGCGCAGCTCTTTGCAAAAGAGAGATATTGGCAAGGAAAAGCTGTCTTGTACCTTTGCATTTTTCTCCCAAACGAAGGACACTAGAATTAAAATTTTAAAGCCTCCTGTTAGGCCATCATCTACACGATATAGCCCTGAATTTTCCAATGCGCAGCTCTTTGCAAACGAGAGATATTGGCAAGGAAAAGCTGTCTTGTACCTTTGCATTTTTCTCCCAAACGAAGGACACTAGAAAGAAAATTTTAAAGCCTCCTGTTAGGCCATCATCTACACGACATAGCCCTGAATTTTCCAATGCGCAGCTCTTTGCAAAAGAGAGATATTGGCAAGGAAAAGCTGTCTTGTACCATTGCATTTTTCTACCAAACGAAGGACACTAGAAAGAAAATTTTAAAGCCTCCTGTTAGACCATCATCTACACGACATAGCCCTGAATTTTCCAATGCGTAGCTCTTTGCAAAAGAGAGATATTGGCAAGGAAAAGCTGTCTTGTACCTTTGCATTTTTCTCCCAAACGAAGGACACTAGAAAGAAAATTTTAAAGCCTCCTGTTAGGCCATCATCTACACGACATAGCCCTGAATTTTCCAATGCGCAGCTCTTTGCAAAAGAGAGATATTTGCAAGGAAAAGCTTTCTTGTACCATTGCATTTTTCTCCCAAACGAAGGACACTAGAATTAAAATTTTAAAGCCTC